>NC_090941.1:817545748-817848779 GCF_040938575.1 Ambystoma mexicanum | reverse complement strand
ATGGACACAGGGTGTGTGGGGAGTTGGGCACTGTGTGCTTTCATGAATTGAATAAACACACACAAAATGAACAATGTCCAGTCATGATATGATTTTGACAAAACAATTGTATTGTAATTTTAATAATATTGTGCTTCATCCCTCCACCTCACACACGCTATCCCCCCTCCCCAACCCCCCAAAACCCCAAACACCCCATACCCCGCAACACCCCATACCCCCCAACATCCCCCACACACCTCCAACAGCCCCCAAACACCACCAGCACCATCTCCCCCCTCACCCATTGTCATCCCACACACAATATGCCATTTGTGAGTTTAGCAAGGTGGCAGTTAGCACCTGCAGGGTGGTGCTGCTATTTCCGGCCTCTTTTTGGGTCTGGGGGCAGCATGTCCGTGTGGTGTGTACTACGCCTGGTCATGCACACAGGACTTGAGGAAGTCGAGCTGGCAAGTGTGTTGGATGGGGTGGAGGTGGACGGCTGTGTGACCCCGGGCGCAGGTTGTTGCTGCTGCACATGCTCTAGAATCCTGCCAAGGACCTGTGTAACCGCAGCTCAACTGTCTCTGATGACAATGGTGTTTGAGTTCATGGTCATTATAGAAGCCGCATTTGCCTCCCAAATCTTATGGTGGGTCTGTTCTCCCTCCGCCACATACTGCCGGACCAGTTCAATCATACTGTCCTGGCGGGCCTCAACCCTCATCAGGCGGGCCTCCATGTAAGTGGGGGCTGTAGAGGTGGATGGTGCAGTGGCAGGGTGGCCCATTGCTGGACTGCCCTCTGATGTGGTTGACAGATGTGGACTCCCCAGTACAATGGCATGTTCCTGCATGGGGCATGGTGGTGTACCCAGGGTGGAGTGCAGGGGGGTGGCCTGGGGGCTCGGTGTATGGGGACATACTAAATGGATGTTTTTTCCATGTCTAGGAATTCCTAAGCTTGGCCCTCCACGTCGCTGAGGGGGGCAATGGCTGCTACCTCCCCTATGAAATGTGTGGCAGCCGACTGCATTCAATCACCTTCTGCATCTGCAGGAGCTGATGACTGCATTGTGGCTGTGTTGTCGGCTGGTGTTGTCTCCTTCTGTGCTGGCATGGCCTGTACTGCTGGCCTGTTTTGCACTCTGGGTGTTGGTGTTGCCCTGGAGGTGGAAGGTCCAGTGCCTTCTTGTCTGGCCCTGGATCCCTTTGAGGATGTACTGGCCTCTGGGGCAGACTCCTGGCCTTCACTTTCTGCATCTGTGCCTGTGGGGGAACAAGAGATGCAGGGCATCAGTGATGGTGGTACGTGCAAGATGCATGATTTGGTGCTGTTCAGTATTTCACATTTTCGTGAATTGCTTTCTTGTAGATGTGACGCTCAGGGTACTTGTAATGTGGGGGGTCCATGTTGGCATACGCCGTGGACTCTCCTTTCTGGACTGATGTTTACTAGGTGGCATACCATTGTATTGTGGTTTGCGTGATGTGTGACATGTGATTGATTCCTGTGTGTTGGGTGTCTGTTGGTAATGGGATTGGCACGCAGCATGCATTTCATTGTGCCAGGGTTTGGGCCACCATCTGGACATAGATCTGAATATGTCTGTATGATGGGCCATACATTGGCTTGGTTCACTTTCACATCTGTTGTGCTACGCCATGCTTTGGTTCTCTGGGGTTTGTGGGGACACTCACCTCCATCTCCCGATGTTGGCATTCCCGTCTCCATTTCTCCAAAGCCCTCAATCGATTCCATGTTGATCATGGTGCTGCACGTCTCCTCCCATCTCATCAATTTGGTGGGTGAGTGGTCCCCGCCGCCTGTAGCCATGGCCTCCCTGCGGTTGGCTGCAAGTATGTTGCGCACCCGGAGATGTAGATGGTCCCACCTTTTTTTATCAGTCTTTCAAGGTGCGGGTGGTGGTGCCAACAGCAGTCACCTTCCATGCCGCCTCCTCCCATATTTGCTTTTTGCGCAGTTGTGCTTCGCGTTTGAGGTTATTGGCAAACACCTCATCCGCATGGCCTGCCAGCGTGTCCACCAGCATATTGAGCTCCTTGTTGGAGAAGCGTTTCTTGCGCATGCGGGGGGTTGACTAACGGGTAGCCTTGAACATGATGGGTTGATTGGGCCCGCTATCCACTCTGTTCCAGTGCTGTGTTATGAGGATAGCAATGGATTGTGTTTTTAAAGATGGCCACCGGCGCATTTCCCGTTCCGGCGCAATGACGTTACTTCCAGGTCCGTTAATACGAACACAGCATTTGCATGATGGTATTACTGGGTCCGTTATTAAGGGGTTGCTCCTGGGCAGAGGCTGTATCGGCGGGTCCCGTGATGGCGCTATCAGGAGGTTGGGGGGTCTTTAGCGGCATGGTGGTGCAGCCATTACTGGCATGGGCATTCGCGCGGGCTCGCACACTCGTAATCAGCTGCTATTAGCGGCGTCAAGTGTACACGGATACGCTAATACCACCATGCCGGAATGACTGTGTTTTTCCCGCGATTCTCATAATGAGGCCCTATATCTTCCTATGAATCAATGGGCCTCATTACGAGGTTGGAGGTAGCCTTGCCGGTAAGAGCGGCAAGGCTACCTCCATACCTGCATGAAAGCCGGCACCCACGAATGGGCAATTACCGGGGTATTCCGACTCCGCCAGAACCGGTAATTGCCCTTTCGTGGGTGCCGTTCCCTGTAGATCCCCCTTCCCATTTCAGCCCCGTAGGGCTCAATGGGAATGGGGATGCCTGTAGCACCTGCACCGTTCATAACGGTGCCGGTGCTACAGGCATGCTGTGCTCACGGGTGCCTTTCATTCTGCCAGGGCAGACCTGGCAGGAATGAAAGGCACCCCCGGCATAACTCAGAGTTTGCCGGTCCGGTAACAACGGTACCAGCAAGCATACTGGTACGGTTGTTACCAGACCGGCAACCTTGTAATGAGGCACAATGGGTTATATGCCGGTACACAAAAAATAACACACAGTTTACATATGAATGATTATGTTGTTAATATGTTGTTATAGTTAAATAAATTAATTCTCAAATTCTTAGCAATTGAACTTTCTTTGAGTTGCAGCGTATCGCCCTCACTGTGCCTTTCTTCAGAAATATATGCATACTCTCTTACATACTAAGCCTATCGAGGAGGTTGTATTGTTCTTCACCTTAAAAAGGGTCTATATCACAGTCAAGCCGGTAACTGTAATTCTATGTCAAGACCAGCGGCAAGCATTATGTTTCAACTTCTTTTAATCTACTCCTCATCAGTTTCAACAAACTACTGAAAATGACATAAACGTGTTTCATTTTCTTTTTTCCCAAACTACATTTCCCTTGCTTCACACTCCTATCCGTAGTCCCTTACACTTGCTGCCATTTGCTCCACCTCTTCTTTTACTGCTGGTAAGCAAGATCAGTGCATGTCTTTACTGTATCGTGCTTAGCATACTTACTAATGGGCTCAATATAGTGATTGTTACATTTGAGTTCACATTTTATCTGTATGTGAGAGTACACACATTACAGGAAGCACAGCACAATGTTGCATTGATATTTTGGATAGCGTTCACCATATGCAGCAGGGTGTATGTGACTATCATTGAACGTTTTAACCCAACCCTGCCTTCACTCAAAAGGAGCGGTGCAGGGAGCTGCCACTCGCAGCACCAGATGAGCGGGTCCTGTGCCTTATTCCAAGCACGTCCAGGGACCCGCTCGGCCTTTTGAAAGCAACGAGCATAGCTGCAGAAGTGCAGTGGCCCCTTTGTTTTGAGGGGGTGGAGCTAGCTGCGTTGCACATGCGACACAGTTTCAGTTGCACAGGCGTGCCGATTTCAGAGGAAACATGAGGAGCGGACCATAAGCCGAGCTAAACTGCGATCATTGATAGGTCTCTTAGACGCTCAATGCTGACAAAGCAGCAGAGCCATGTGCTGCATACATCTGGCTCATCACAAACTCCCTGAGAGATTACATGACTACATACCGATCAAAGTAGACAATTGAATTTTGTCAGAAAGAATAACCAGCACAAAGCTCCAGCACACGCTAAGATAAGATTGATGAGCACATCTGCTGGGAGTACATGTATATGTATATGTACATCCCAGCAGATGTGCATAGTTAGCCATTGGAAGAAAAAAAAGAAACCAACGAGACCTGTGGACCTGCAATTTAGCCTGCCCAGTTCAGGCATTGGCTTACATCACCCTAAGAGATCCTCACACAACAGATATGTTGGATTATGAGTGGAGTAAGGAGGAGTAGGTGCAGAGCGAACTAGCATTTAGTTTCAAGCAGGTGCTCGGAAACTCATTGGTGGAAGCAGTGGCTGAGGGAGTGAGACCTATTCAGGACAGACTGGCCATGCTAGAATACATCTTTGGCCAGAGACATAAACGCACCAAAATAAGTAAAGCAAGCACACCCATAAAAGCTGCTGCTAAAGAGAGCATTCATGGGAGTGACACAAACCGGAAGAGGAAAGCCTTTTCGACTCCCCCGGTTCTCAAGTATTGGGTAGAACAACAAGCCCCAGAGGTAGCTGATGCCTTTGGCAATCTGAAAGATGCTTTTATACAAAGGGCAGCACTGCCACGCCTCCTGACCCCCTCCCCAGGGGAAGAGAATATGGGAGATACTGACTCTGGCTCAGAAAATAGTCACCAGAGGCTACAGCTGCTTCACAGGAGGAGGACAGAAGCCAAATGAATAGTGGCCAGTACCCAAAGGTTGCAAGAGAGACATTCAGAGGTGGCAGACTCAGAGATGTCGCACATGTTAAATCCAGAAGACATCAGGAAACCCAGATCCTCGCACCGGCAGCCTTTGCCTAGAGTGGCAAACTATATGGCACAGGGAATTAAAAAGTCATTAGATAAAGGCACCAAACTGTGCCTGAGGGTGGAATGTTGCACCACATCTATCAGGCAAGGTGGCTGGTATGTCCAAACTTGACCCTAAAATGCTATCATTTGTCAGAAAGACACTGAAAGGCCTCAGGAAGGGCATTGACAGATCCTGAAAGAGCTGCCAGAAGATGGTACTGATTCTCACCGGACTGTAAGCAGAAATGATGGATCTGGCAGAGAGGGACAGGCACACAGGTGTAGAAGTAGATTTGGATACAGTAGCCAATTGGGCTCAACGAACAGTTTGTATGCTAGGCAATGCTAATTGCACAATCTCTTCAGAGAGGAGGAGAGGGCTCCTCTTGAAAATTGATGCAAAACTGAGCAACCTTGCTACGTATGAGGCTGTAAAGGCTGTGCAAAGGCACCTCTTTGGGGAATCCTTTTGTAAAGAAATGAGGAGGTTCATGGGGACATACACCTCCATAGAGGAGGCACACACCTCTACAAAGAAAATCTTCCCGAGCAGAGTTTTTGCTGAGACTGGCTTCTATAGGGATCAAGTAGCCAGTCGTTTTGTATAATCCCAAATACCCCAGGGTGCCAGAGTCCACTACTGCGAATCAAGGCAGCAAGATTCCTTCTTCCCAACAAGAGGGAGATTACCTAGAGGTCGCAGAGGATCTGGGAGATCGCAGAAATCTGGAACAGGTGAGACCCATAGCTTATCCCCTAGTAGGGGCATGGAGTTGCAATTCTGGCAGAACTGAAATACACTATCCAGCGATACATGGGTGCTCCAAACACTCTGAGGGCTACAGCTAGAATTTATACAAAACCCTCTCCAAGTAGCAGTCCCGAGACCCATTCACAATGAACTCATCCAGCTCGAGTAGAAGGAAGCTATTGAACTTTGTACTTCATGAGCAATATGTTCCTGGTGCACATAAAAGAGAATTTCAGGCCAGTTATAAACCTGCAAGAGTGAAACAGCTGGGAAATATACAGGCTTTTTAAGATGGAAGGTATTCATCAGCTGAGAGACATTCTAAAGAAAGACCACTGGCTAACAAGAACGGACCTAAAAGATGCCTCTTTCACAATCCGTAGATGCAGAGTATGACCCCTTTCTAGTGTTTGGCTGGGAAAGGCAATTCTGGCAATTCAAGGTAATGCCCTGGCACCATGGCCATTTACAAAGATCTTGAGACCAGTAGTGGTGGCTATCAGAGAGAAAGGCATATGCATAACGATATACCTCAATGATATTCTTCTGCTGGCGAGCAACAGGGAAAGTTTATTGTATCAGACATGATGAGTGAAGAGCCTCCTAACATCCCTGGGCTTCCTAGGGAACCAGGAGAAGTCAGACATGTCCCTGGAAAGAAGACTAGATTTCCTAGGCTTTGTAGTGGACCCAAAGAAAGTTGCTCTGGAACTTCCAGCAAAGAAATGACAACATATCAAGAAAGAGTTAACAGCTTGCCTCACCAAACAAGTTATCTACCTGCAAGCTTTAGCAAGAATGTGAGGGCCATTAGCATCCTTTATACAGGCCATATTTCCAGGGCCTTTACATTACCCGGCTCTTCAGAGACTGAAGATCAGCCACCTGCACCAGTGCTAAGATACCACCAAACAATACCTTTAGATCAGGAATCAAACAGAGTTACAGTGGTGGCTACAGAACACAGGCCGGTCCTAGTCGTAGAATCATACGCCAGCATAGCAGGCTGGGGAGCTCGATGCAGAGCTCTGAAGACAGGAGGCATATGGAGCTCAGGAGAACTACGGCTTCATATAAAGTGTCTAGAACTGTTAGCTGGGTAATTCAGAATAAAAGCATTTACAAACGTCAGGAAGGACTGTTGCATACTCCTGCAGTTGGAAAACATCTCGGCGGTCAGGTATATTAACCACTTAGGAGGAACAAAGTCCATAATCCTGGCAGAATTAATGAAGGATTTCTGGCACTATTGCCTTCAGACGGGGATACCAGTGATGGCGGAATACCTTCCCGGGACCCTCAGCGTGGCAGCGAATTGGAACTCAAGTCAGTTGATGGACTCCAGCGACTGGAAGTTCAACAAGGGCATATTCAAACAGCTGGATCAGTTATGGGGGCCAATCCACACAGATCTATTCACTGGCTGAATGCACAAACAAGTTGATTATGCAGCTAGAGTCTAGACTCGAGTGCACTGGGGACAGACACGTTCCTTCAAGACAGGCAGCTGCACTATGCGGGCCTCACCATGAGAGAATGACGATGGTGATCATGGCATCCATATGGAAGTTGAAGGTATGGTTTCCAGCTCTGATGGAACTTTCCTCGGATTTCCCACGGATTCTCCCATCAGGTGTGCACCTGCTCACACACCCAGCTGGGTTGTATCATCCTCTGAGAGTAAGGGGCACACTCTCTCTGATGGCTTGCAAGGTATCAGGGGAAGAATAGAATTTCCAGGCATTTCAGGCCACACTGCCCAGCTCATCTCAGACTCTTGGGCCCCTTCCAAACGCATGAGCAACAACGCAGCATGGGGCAAATGGGAAAGCTGTTGCAAAGGGAGAAGTATTCCTCCTGTGTATACCCCTGTAGTAGCAGCCCCTAATTTTCTAGCATCCCTCCTGGAAGAAGGCAAAGCTTTCAGGAAGATAGGTGTATATAGGTCAGAGTTATCAGCGGGCCATACACAGGTGGACAGAGTAGGGGGCTCCATTTCAAATCCACCCAATGCCAAAATACAAGTGTAGAGGAGCAGTTGTGTGCATGTGCAGGAAATCCCTCCCCCTACCTCCCATGTATTGGAAACATGGGATTGTGCCATGTCTAACACCAGCCTTAATACCAATACCGCAGCAAGTGTTTGAAAGAAGATACCCATTGATACAACCCTATCGAGTGTATCCTCAACTTGATGATAACCTACAGGAGGAAAATCCTGATGGTGTATGAAAGGAAACCAACCAACAAATTAATGATGTCATAAAGAAGTGTGCACAACGTCTCGAGATATTGTCTGAAGATTATGTATGGATCCTGAAGAAACCAATAACGAAGAAAAGAACTGAGTGAGGATGAAGCATGAAGATTGCAAGTGCACAAAGTGCCACAGAAAGACAGCCATTCAATAAATATACAGATACTGAAACAAAAGGTAGATTAAGTTATCATAGAAGCTAGCTACAAGTAGTAAAAAGAATGCAGGCGGAGCCACAATTGTACAGAAACTGTACCTTGGCATCATGACAAACAAGTGGCAAGTAAGCCAGAACCATAAAACTGGAATGGAAAACTATGTTGCAGAGAGAAAAACAGGCTTGTGGAGCTGCGTGGTGAGTCTGCCTGGCCTGAAGTCAAGTTTCTAGGAAACAAGGTCAGCTATCTACAATGAGGAAGAATAATTGTGCGTAAGATGAATCTTGTCATAGCAAGGTGCAATCAAGGATACATGATATGCTAATTTGTATTTCATTTAGAACATTTAAAAGCTGCAACATGGTCCAGATCGGTCTCCTGTCACATGAGCAAAGGATGGAAATAGTTCCAGACACGATAAGCAAGTGCCTTCACTCCCGTACATTCTCAAAGACAAGGTTACTTTGTAAGTCCAAGTACAAAGTCAATATCATGGCAGAAGGGGTGGGTGATGAGAGATGTTGGGTTCATTGGGTGTTGAGGTAGCTTCATGACATACCTTCCTGCACCTGGGTCTTGGTTTATGTGCTGCTAAGTGAACCGAATGTTCCAGGCATGGCACAGGCGTGCCAACCATTTATATTAGCCCATATAACGAAGGACTTTATAGTTTGAAAACCAGTGAGAAACTGTGTATCTAATGTTTCCCAAATTACATGTTTGTTAGAGCTAGGCATGAGCTGTGCACCTGATAACAGGCAGCCAATAAGAATCCTAGCTCCTATACAAAATATACCATTCCCAACCCCTGATAGGTTTTTCATTATTGCCACGTAGTATGACGTCTCTCTGATGCATTATTGTTATAAAAAGTATGTTTTTTGCGGAAATCATTGAGGAACTGAGCGCAAGTCTGTTGATGTTGGTTGTAACCTCCCTGTTTTAGATAATTGTTAATAAAACAATACTTTGCCATCTTCTTGAGTTGGTTCTCTTATTTGGATTCAGAATTACTGATGTGATCCCATCCACTACATATGCACGTTCCTTAAGGTCCTTTAGCCCACACATACCTATGGGACGTGAACATAGTACTGCAATTCCTGGTGAGATGGCAAGTGAACAAGTACCTATCAATGAATTAATTCTCTGTGAAGTTTTCAAAGATGATGTGCCAAGTATCATGCAGGTGAGTCTAGGACGTTAGAGTATTGGAGGAAGATAGGAAGACATACCGACCAGAAGAATTTACATTCACCCTCGCTAAGAGGACAAAAATGAACTCCTCTTCTATTTCGTACCCCTACCTGACCGTTCAGCCAGAGCTGTAAGTGGTGGCTTGCATCCCGGAGTACGAACACAGGGCAGTGGAATTCCGTTTGGGAGGAGTGTTACAATTGATGATTGTGCATAGAATCAAGGTTTTAGCGACAGCCACTATCACCAGTTGGGTCCACGTGATTATGCAGCAAGCGGATATCGATCTGTCATGATTTGCAGCAGGTATAGCACTGGTTGACATTTTACGAGCAGCAGACTGGTCTACTGCAATTCTTTTAAGAACTTTTATTTCAAACCATTGGCATCAATGGCAGAAGCAGTGCTACAGAGATTTGAACAAGTATAATGCTTGCCTCTGGTCATGACATAGAATGAGGATTAGCCCTGCTTACTGCACAGAGAGTCTTGATTCTATTAAAGCCATATAGGTGAGCATTGCTTTCCCATCCAGCGCATGACCTGTATGTGGAAACTATATTAACAATTTTATCCCCTATGGGAACTGTAGGGCAGTGCATTCTCCACCCCTAATGGTGTTCTTTCTGATTTAACAGGAGAGATCAGAAGAACGGCTGACCGGATAGCAGTATGAAGCTGGAGCATGTGAGCGGTAGCTCGAACATCCAGGACTAGACTGTTGGAAAGACGATTGTTTCCTAAGGAATTGTCAGGGTCAGTGTTGACTTTTCGTGTGGCTTTTAGTGACAGTTGCAGAGTTTAAGGATCAGTTCAGAGCATCCAAAGAAGAGGTGGAGCAAAGGGCAGGAAGTGGCTAGAGGCTGAGGACAGGAAGTGTAATGGACTACAGAAAGCAGTGTGAAGAAAGGGACATGATTATTGGGAAAAAAAAAAAAACATGTGAAAGTTGATGTCATTTTCAGATTATTTGTTGAAACTGCTGAAGAGTAGATTAAAATAAGTTGAAGCATAATGCTTGCCTCTGTGTCTTTAATAGAACCAAGACTCTGTGCAGTAAGCAGGGGCAATCTTCAATGCCACTACCTCTGCCTAGAAAGTCATGTTTCATCACATAAACACGTTTTATGATTTCAATTTTCTTCAATCACGCATATGTATGTGTGCATTTGTGTGTGTATGCATGTGTGTTGTGCGTGCATCTGTGGGCATGATTGACAGCAAGGGACTGTGACTCATTTAATGTGTGTGCACCATATGTCCCCCAGCACAGAGGGAGTATTGAAGCACACATTACCTTAACTCTAATACTAATTTGACTTTACTTAAAATTTAATTATAATTAAGAGCAACCTAATCTATCTAAATTCTGATTCCAATTCTGATGTAATACTAATCCCTTCACTATTCCTGCACCAACCTCAAAAGCAAACTCATGACGCTATAAACAGCTTTTCATGACTGATCATAGTACTAAAATGAATGTGCCTTATGCTGCCTACAGGATGTTCTTGCTTGAATAGTTTACCATTAAACAAAGGATGGCAATGTATGCCTTTGCTTATCAGTACATTATTCCGTGGTAATGGCCTTTGACAAAAAACACTTGGGGATGTAAATATATACAGGGTAATTCATAGAAATTTGCACAAAAGTGGCGCACGCGACTGGTGCACAGCGTGCCCGTGCGAATGTCTGCGCCAGCCGCGTGCGCTAAAATCGATTTCCGCGCACAGTGTATTCATGGATTTTCGCATCCGAAACCAGCCGTGGCGCAGCGTGTGCACAGCGACCCTGCAGCAGCACCAGTTACGCCCCCAAGAATGCCCTCGCGCAAGGAAAAGCCTTCAAAATCCCCAAATAATCGCAAAGGGCTGCGCTAACCCTGGACCAGTTCACAGGGCTGGCAAACAGCAAACGCCAAGCGGGGAACGTGTATTTCAGTGGTTCGCGGGAAGTTCCACACGCGATTGTCCTGTGTACATGTGCATCAGGGGTGTGCGGGAAGTATCACACGCATAATCAGCAGGGTACCTGTATTTCAGGGGTGCGCGGGAAGTATCACACGCGATTCCAGCAGGGTACGTGTATTTCAGGGGTGCGCGGGAAGTATCACACACGATTCCAGCAGGGTACGTGTATTACAGGGGTGCGCGTGCAGTTCCACACGCGATTTTAGCAGGGTACATGTATTTCAGGGGTGCACGGGAAGTATCACACGCGATTCCAGCAGGGTACATGTATTCCAGGGGTGCGCGGGAAGTTCCACACGCGATTTCAGCAGGGTACGTGTATTTCAGGGGTGCGCGGGAAGTTCCACACGCGATTGGCCCCGTGCGAGCAGGGTACATGTATTTCAGGGGTGCGCGGGAAGTTCCACACGCGATTGGCCCCGTGCGAGCAGGGTATGTGTATTTCAGGGGTGCGCGGGAAGTTCCACATGCGATTTCAGCAGGGTACGTGTATTTCAAGGGTGCGCGGGAAGTTCCACACGCGATTGGCCCTGTGCGAGCAGGGTACATGTATTTCAGGGGAGCGCGGGAAGTTCCACATGCGATTTCAGCAGGGTACGTGTATTTCAGGGGTGCGCGGGAAGTTCCACACGCGATTCCATCAGGGTACGTGTATTTCAGGGGTGCGCGGGAAGTTCCACACGCGATTGGCCCTGTGCGAGCAGGGTACGTGTATTCCAGGGGTGAGCGGGAAGTTCCACACGCGATTTCAGCAGGGTACGTGTATTGCAGGGGTGCGCGGGAAGTTCCACATGCGATTTCAGCAGGGTACGTGTATTTCAGGTGTGCGTGGGAAGTTCCACACGCGATTTCAGCAGGATAAATGTATTTCAGGGGTTCTGGGGAGTACTACATGTGAATTGGCCATGTGGGTCCTCCCAGGTGTTCGCTCTACAACCTCCACGACCCCTGCAGGCAGCCCACACCACGGGGGACTACCCTGCACCCCTGCTCATGTCCCGCAGGCAGCCCATCCACCATGGGCATGCCCCCCAGCCAACCCACAAGTCACCTTGCACTACTGATCAACAATGCATGTCTCCCACCACCCCCACCCCCCAGCAGTGCAGGGGCAGCCTCCACCAGGCCCCCACCCATGTCTACCACCACCCCCACCCCCCAGCCACCAGGGGCAGCCTCCACCAGGTCCCCACTCATGTCTCCCACCACCCCCAGCCCCCAGCAGTGCAGGGGCAGCCTCCACCAGGTCCCCACTCATGTCCCCCTGCACCCCCACCCCCCAGCAGTGCAGGGCAGCCTCCACCAGGCCCCCACTCATGTCTACCACCACCACCAACAGCCACTAGGGGCAGCCTCCACCAGGCCCACACTCATGTCTCCCACCACCGCACCCCCCAGCAGTGCAGGGGCAGCCTCCACCAGGCCCCCACCCATGTCTACCACCACCCCCACCCCCAGCCACCAGGGGCAGCATTCACCAGGCCCCCACTCATGTCTCCCACCACCCCCACCCCCAGCAGTGCAGGGGCAGCCTCCACCAGGCCCCCACTCATGTCTCCCACCACCCCCACCCCCACCCCCAGCAGTGCAGGGGCAGCCTCCACCAGGCCCCCACTCATGTCCCCCTGCACCCCCACTCCCCAGCAGTGCAGGGGCAGCCTCCACCAGGCCCCCACTCATGTCTCCCACCACCCCCTACCTGCCAGAAGTCAGGGGCACCCTCCACCAGGCCCCCACCCTTGTCTACCACCATCCCCACCCCCCAGCCACCAGGGGCAGCCTCTACCAGGCCCCCACTCATGTCTCCCACCACCCCCACCCCCAGCCACCAGGGGCAGCCTCCACCAGGCCCCCACTCATGTCTACCACCACCCCCACGCCCCAGCAGTGCAGGGGCAGCCTCCACCAGGCCCCCACTCATGTCTACCACCACCCCCACCCCCCAGCAGTGCAGGGGCAGACTCCACCAGGCCCCCACTCATGTCTCCCACCACCCCCTACCCCCCAGCAGTCAGGGGCACCCTCCACCAGTCCCCCACCCATGTCCAACTCATGTCTCCCACCACCCTCACCCCCCATCCACCAGAGACAGCCTCCACCAGGCCCCCACTCATGTCTCCCACCACCCCCACCCCCCAGCAGTGCAGGGGCAGCATCCACCAGGCTCCCACTCATGTCTCCCACCACCCCACCCCCCAGCAGTGCAGGGGCAGCCTCCACCAGGCCCCAACCCATGTCTCCCACCACCCCCTACCCCCAGCAGTCACGGGCACCCTCCACCAGGCCCCCACCCATGCTCCCACCACCCCCACCCCCCAGCAGTGCAGGGGCAGCCTCCACCATGCCCCCACCCATGTCTACCACCACCCCCACCCCCCAGCCACCAGGGGCAGCCTCCACCAGGCCCCCACTCATGTCTCCCACCACCCCCACCCCCCAGCAGTGCAGGGCAGCCTCCACCAGGCCCCCACTCATGTCTACCACCACCCCCACCCCCCAGCCACCAGGGGCAGATTCCACCAGGCCCCCACTCATGTCTCCCACCACCCCCACCCCCCAGCAGTCAGGGGCACCCTCCACCAGGCCCCCACTCATGTCCAACTCATGTCTTCCACCACCCTCACCCCCCAGCCACCAGGGGCAGCCTCCACCAGGCCCCCACTCATGTCTCCCACCACTACCACCCCCACCCCCAGCAGTGCAGGGGCAGCCTCCACCAGGCCCCCACTCATGTCTCCCACCACCCCCTACCCGCCAGAAGTCAGGGGCACCCTCCACCAGGCCCCCACCCTTGTCTACCACCATCCCCACCCCCCAGCCACCAGGGGCAGCCTCCACCAGGCCCCCACTCATGTCTTCCACCACCCCCATGCCCCAGCAGTGCAGGGGCAGCCTCCACTAGGCCCCCACTCATGTCTACCACCACCCCCACCCCCCAGCCACCAGGGGCAGCCTCCACCAGGCCCCCACTCATGTCTCCCACCACCCCCACCCCCAGCAGTGCAGGGGCAGCCTCCACCAGGCCCCCACTCATGTCCCCCTGCACCCCCACCCCCCAGCAGTGCAGGGGCAGACTCCACCAGGCCCCCACTCATGTCTCCCACCACCCCCTACCCCCCAGCAGTCAGGGGCACCCTCCACCAGTCCCCCACCCATGTCCAACTCATGTCTCCCACCACCCTCACCCCCCATCCACCAGAGACAGCCTCCACCAGGCCCCCACTCATGTCTCCCACCACCCCCACCCCCCAGCAGTGCAGGGACAGCATCCACCAGGCCCCCACTCATGTCTCCCACCACCCCCTACCCGCCAGAAGTCAGGGGCACCCTCCACCAGGCCCCCACCCTTGTCTACCACCATCCCCACCCCCCAGCCACCAGGGGCAGCCTCCACCAGGCCCCCACTCATGTCTTCCACCACCCCCATGCCCCAGCAGTGCAGGGGCAGCCTCCACTAGGCCCCCACTCATGTCTACCACCACCCCCACCCCCCAGCCACCAGGGGCAGCCTCCACCAGGCCCCCACTCATGTCTCCCACCACCCCCACCCCCAGCAGTGCAGGGGCAGCCTCCACCAGGCCCCCACTCATGTCCCCCTGCACCCCCACCCCCCAGCAGTGCAGGGGCAGACTCCACCAGGCCCCCACTCATGTCTCCCACCACCCCCTACCCCCCAGCAGTCAGGGGCACCCTCCACCAGTCCCCCACCCATGTCCAACTCATGTCTCCCACCACCCTCACCCCCCATCCACCAGAGACAGCCTCCACCAGGCCCCCACTCATGTCTCCCACCACCCCCACCCCCCAGCAGTGCAGGGACAGCATCCACCAGGCCCCCACTCATGTCTCCCACCACCCCACCCCCCAGCAGTGCAGGGGCAGCCTCCACCAGGCCCCAACCCATGTCTCCCACCACCCCCTACCCCCCAGCAGTCACGGGCACCCTCCACCAGGCCCCCACCCATGCTCCCACCACCCCCACCCCCCAGCAGTGCAGGGGCAGCCTCCACCAGGCCCCCACCCATGTCTACCACCACCCCCACCCCCCAGCCACCAGGGGCAGCCTCCACCAGGCCCCCACTCATGTCTCCCACCACCCCCACCCCCCAGCCACCAGGGGCAGCCTCCACCAGGCACCCACTCATGTCCCCCTGCACCCCCACCCCCCAGCAGTGCAGGGGCAGACTCCACCAGGCCCCCACTCATGTCTCCCACCACCCCCTACCGCCCAGCAGTCAGGGGCACCCTCCACCAGTCCCCCACCTATGTCCAACTCATGTCTCCCACCACCCTCACCCCCCATCCACCAGAGACAGCCTCCACCAGGCCCCCACTCATGTCTCCCACCACCCCCACCCCCCAGCAGTGCAGGGGCAGCATCCATCAGGCCCCCACTCATGTCTCCCACCACCCCACCCCCCAGCAGTGCAGGGGCAGCCTCCACCAGGCCCCAACCCATGTCTCCCACCACCCCCTACCCCCCAGCAGTCACGGGCACCCTCCACCAGGCCCCCACCCATGCTCCCACCACCCCCACCCCCCAGCAGTGCAGGGGCAGCCTCCACCAGGCCCCCACCCATGTCTACCACCACCCCCACCCCCCAGCCACCAGGGGCAGCCTCCACCAGGCCCCCACTCATGTCTCCCACCACCCCCACCCCCCAGCAGTGCAGGGGCAGCCTCCACCAGGCCCCCACCCATGTCTACCACCACCCCCACCCCCCAGCCACCAGGGGCAGATTCCACCAGGCCCCCACTCATGTCTCCCACCACCCCCACCCCCCAGCAGTCAGGGGCACCCTCCACCAGGCCCCCGCTCATGTCCAACTCATGTCTCCCACCACCCTCACCCCCCAGCCACCAGGGGCAGCCTCCACCAGGCCCCCACTCATGTCTCCCACCACCCCCACCCCCACCCCCAGCAGTGCAGGGGCAGCCTCCACCAGGCCCCCACTCATGTCCCCCTGCACCCCCACTCCCCAGCAATGCAGGGGCAGCCTCCACCAGGCCCCCACTCATGTCTCCCACCACCCCCTACCCGCCAGAAGTCAGGGGCACCCTCCACCAGGCCCCCACCATTGTCTACCACCATCCCCACCCCCCAGCCACCAGGGGCAGCCTCTACCAGGCCCCCACTCATGTCTCCCACCACCCCCACCCCCAGCCACCAGGGGCAGCCTCCACCAGGCCCCCACTCATGTCTTCCACCACCCCCACGCCCCAGCAGTGCAGGGGCAGCCTCCACCAGGCCCCCACTCATGTCTACCACCACCCCCAGCCACCAGGGGCAGCCTCCACCAGGCCCCCACTCATGTCTCCCACCACCCCCACCCCCAGCAGTGCAGGGGCAGCCTCCACCAGGCCCCCACTCATGTCCCCCTGCACCCCCACCCCCCAGCAGTGCAGGGGCAGACTCCACCAGGCCCCCACTCATGTCTCCCACCACCCCCTACCCCCCAGCAGTCAGGGGTACCCTCCACCAGTCCCCCACCCATGTCCAACTCATGTCTCCCACCACCCTCACCCCCCATCCACCAGAGACAGCCTCCACCAGGCCCCCACTCATGTCTCCCACCCCCCCACCCCCCAGCAGTGCAGGGGCAGCATCCACCAGGCCCCCACTCATGTCTCCCACCACCCCACCCCCCAGCAGTGCAGGGGCAGCCTCCACCAGGCCCCAACCCATGTCTCCAACCACCCCCTACCCCCCAGCAGTCACGGGCACCCTCCACCAGGCCCCCACCCATGCTCCCACCACCCCCACCCCCCAGCAGTGCAGGGGCAGAGTCCACCAGGCCCCCACTCATGTCCCCCTGCACCCCCACTCCCCAGCAGTGCAGGGGCAGCCTCCACCAGGCCCCCACTCATGTCTCCCACCACCCCCACCCCCCAGCAGTGCAGGGGCAGCCTCCACCAGGCCCCCACTCATGTCTACCACCACCCCCACCCCCCAGCCACCAGGGGCAGCCTCCACCAGGCCCCCACTCATGTCTACCACCACCCCCACCCCCAGCAGTGCAGGGGCAGCCTCCACCAGGCCCCCACTCATGTCCAACTCATGTCTCCCACCACCCTCACCCCCAGCCACCAGGGGCAGCCTCCACCAGGCCCCCACACATGTCTCCCACCACCCCCACCCCCCAGCAGTGCAGGGGCAGCCTCCACCAGGCCCCCACTCATGTCCAACTCATGTCTCCCACCACCCTCACCCCCCAGCCACCAGGGGCAGCCTCCACCAGGCCCCCACTCATGTCTCCCACCACCCCCACCCCCCAGCAGTGCAGGGGCAGCCTCCACCAGTCCCCCACTCATGTCTCCCACCACCCCCTACCCCCAGCAGTGCAGGGGCAGCCTCCACCAGGCCCCCACCCATGTCTCCCACCACCCCCTACCCCCCAGCAGTCAGGGGCACCCTCCACCAGGCCCCCACTCATGTCTCCCACCACCCCCACCCCCCAGCAGTGCAGGGGCAGCCTCCACCAGGCCCCCACCCATGTCTACCACCACCCCCACCCCCCAGCCACCAGGGGCAGCCTCCACCAGGCCCCCACTCATGTCTCCCACCACCCCCACCCCCCAGCAGTGCAGGGGCAGCCTCCACCAGTCCCCCACTCATGTCTACCACCACCCCACCCCCAGCCACCAGGGGCAGCCTCCACCAGGCCCCCACTCATGTCTCCCACCACCCCCAGCCCCCAGCAGTGCAGGGGCAGCCTCCACCAGGCCCCCACTCATGTCCCCCTGCACCCCCACCCCCCAGCAGTGCAGGGGAAACCTCCACCAGGCCCCCACTCATGTCTACCACCACCCCCACCCCCCAGCCACCAGGGGCAGACTCCACCAAGCCCACACTCATGTTCCCCTGCACCCCCACCCCCCAGCACTGTGGGGCACCTGCCAGCAGGCCCCCACTCATGTCCAACTCATGTTCCCCTGCACCCCCACCCCCCAGCACTGTGGGGCACCTGCCAGCAGGCCCCCACTCATGTCCAACTCATGTTCCCCTGCACCCCCACCCCCCACCACCGTGGGGCACCTGCCAGCAGGCCCCCACTCATGTCCAACTCATGTTCCCCTGCACCCCCACCCCCCAGCACCGAGGGGCCCCTGCCAGCAGGCCCCCACTCATGTCCAACTCATGTTCCCCTGCACCCCCACCCCCCAACACCGTGGGGCACCTGCCAGCAGCCCCCCACTCATGTCCAACTCATGTTCCCCTGCACCCCCACCCCCAGCACTGTGGGGCACCTGCCAGCAGGCCCCCACTCATGTCCAACTCATGTTCCCCTGCACCCCAAACCCCAGCACTGTGGGGCACCTGCCAGCAGGCCCCCACTCATGTCCAACTAATGTTCCCCTGCACCCCCACCCACCATCACTGTGTGGCACCTGCCAGCAGGCCCCCACTCATGTCCAACTCATGTTCCCCAGCCAACATGTCATCACAATCTAGATCCCCGGTCCCTATGGTCAGCCTCCAAATGCAAAACACCCACCCGAGTATTGCATCCACCCACTCAGAAATGGCAATAACATGATAGAACTGCAATTGCAAGTTTGGAAACGAACACATGTCCCTCACATACACCCAATGGGTGTCAGTGAATCTCAAAACCCATATCATGATATGCATGAAACCAATGAGATGATACTACACATTGAAGTTTGATCAAAAAATATGTATTAAAGAAAACATGAATTGAATCAAAAATAAACTAACAGAAATGGGAATGTAAAAAAAGTAAAAAGAAGCATGTCCATGAAAAAATGCAAAACCAAAAATCAGAGTCCAGAAAAGAAAATCCAATGGGAAATTATAATTGAAAGCCATTGCTCCATGGGTAAATTGTAAAAGAAAAGAAAATCCAACAGTGAACTATGTACAGGTGAACAAGCCAGGGTCCATGATCCCAACAAAAGAAATGAAACCTATCTAACAACACTACCTAATAAAAAATAATATATACAAAAATGTGGCCCATTGTTCAAAAGGTCCAAAGAAAATGCAAAAACAAAGGAAACCTAACGCTAACTACATAACTATTTACATGGGCGGCGGGCTAGTCCAACGGCTCACTGGATGTTGTCATGGGCCAGGGCATCATCGAACTCCTGTTCAATGGCTTTGAGTTGGGCATGTTCCCTGGCCCCGATGTCTCGCAGGGATAAAGCAGTGTCCAGCTCCAACTCTCTGCGAAGACCCTCGAGGCACTCAGCCCGCCTCAGCGCCCTCCGCATGGAGTTCTATGCCCTGACCATTGTGAGCCGTTCCTCCTCTGCCCGCTGCCGCTCCGCACCTATCTGCTGGCCCAACCGCTCCCACACGGAAGCCGCTCCCATTCAAGGGTTCTCCTGCCCTCCGGCCGATGCCTGCACCCCTGGTGTTGATGGCCCCGAGCCATGATGCCTCCCACGTTGAGCCTGCCGCTGCCTCTGACGCAACTGCCTGTGCCAGCACAACGGCATCCAGGCTGATGGTATCCACTGACGCCATCGTGCAAGTGCCCTGCCCGATGATGCCGTCACATCCTCCATCTGCTGGGTTCCAGTTGCAGGTATGGCCACCCCTGCTGGACCTCCGACTCCCGACTGTGGCAGGGATGGGATCCCCACCGAGCCGGCTGCATTGGTCGGGGCAGGTCCACAGGGGGCCCTGGTGGCATCTGGGCCGGAAGACGGCATGGAGAACGACTGGTGCATAGTCTCCACAGAGGAAGAGAGGGTCGCCAGATTGGCCGACACATGTAGGAATCCCCCGACCATGGCCGTTCCCAACTGGGCCACGTCGGCATGGTGCTCTCCGTGATGACGTGCATGCTCCTCCCGGGTAGCACGCACCTCATCACGAATTGCACCTGTGCGCAACGCGACACCAATCAGGACCTTCTCCATACGGCCAGGGGTCCACTCGTACGCAGGTGGAGGGGAGTCAGATGACATGGACATCCCCCCTACCTGCGGACGGGCCTGGGATGGGGCATCCCTGCTGGTGCATGGTGGTGCAGTCACAGTGTCAGGGCCAGTGACATGCACAGGCCCCTCCACGGTGACCTGTGCTGCCTCCTGCCCCTGCCCCTGGACTGCAACACTTGCACCAGCAGGGATGCCCCCACCAGGCCTCATGTGCGCCTCAGTAGCGGCCTCCTCCTCCTCTGTGGAAACCACTAACCTGGATGGCTCCACCCCGTCTTCCGCCATTGCAAGCCCCTGTGGGGGCTCACCCACCACTTCCGCTGCAGCCGTGGGGGCATCCCCGCCGCTTTGCTCCACAGAGCCGTCTCCTCCCTCTTCTTCACGTGGCGCTGTGTAGAGGGAGACATAGAACACAAGCATCAGGGTACTGTACAATGGTCCCCTAGACAGGAAGCAATAGCAGATGAGTGGCACTGTCAAAGATCACTTCCATCATGTCCCTCCACAACACATGGCTCAGTGCAGGTAAAACACATGCGGTAACAGGCATGGCGCATGCTATGGACATTAGCATACATGTCCAAGTGATTCTTGAAAAATACACTGTTGTTTTGGAACTCACATGCATCATGTTCCATGCCTATCACGTGCACACCCTTCACCCTAGTTTCATCCATCTGGCCTCGTACACCACAGACACAGTGGATACAAGGATGACTAGGCTGCATCAGTGACCCTGAACATTGCGACAGACATGTGCCATGCATCCCTGGCATTCACAAGTCACAGACGCGCAGGTCAGACACACAGACATGGACAGCATACATGTACATGGCATCAGCACCCATCCCTCACCCATGTCCAGGAACAGAGACAGGCATGCTTTCATGTGGCCATTCCGCATAGGGCAACCCATGTTGCATTTGAACACATGCACCAACCATGTGGTTCACACATTACTGGTCTCACATGCATGACGTCCCTGCACACACACATGCATACATGGCCTATGTCACACATACAGGCAAGTATCAGACAACCAGCACACTGTGACATGCCCTGTCTCACACAGCAATGCTTGGCCACTTACCGCTCAACTCCAGACGGGTCTGCCTCTCAAGGATCTGGGCGTGGAGCGCTGGGCCTACGCGTTCCAGGACCCTCATCTGGATGGTACTCATGCGGCCCTGGCCCCCCTCCACGAGGCGCCGGGCCTTCAAGAGGATCCTGGACCTGCAGTCATCCCAGCGCCTCTTGACATGTTGGTAGTCGCGGACTGCCACCCCCTCCGCGTTGATGGCAGTCACGTTGTCCGTCCAGATCCGAGTCCGTCCTTCCTTGTTGGCGCGCTTACTTCCGAAGAGGGCATCATACTGCCCCAGGACTTGCTCCACCAGGACACCAACTTCGGTGGCAGTGAAGCTGGTGCCCCTCTGCCTCTCTGGCGGGGGTTGCCAGTGGTGCCAGATGTTGCAGTGCCGGCATGGCAACCCTAGAGGCAGGAGTGGGTGGGCAACTGGGCCCTGGGGCTGGGCTGTGGAGCGATGGTATCCCAGTCGGGAGTCTTCTGTTCCAGCAGGGGTGGACACAGCAAATGGACCCCTGCAGATGGCTGATGTGCAGGCACCAAATGGCAGGGCACGGTGGCAGCAGGCAGGCAGGCAGGCAGGCAGCAGCAGATGGCTCGTGGGAGGCTGCTCGGGGCTCTGGGGGGGCAGTAATTCGGCCTTTTGGGCAGGAGCGTGGTCTTCCGTGTGCTTACGCGTGGCCAGCTTGATACGGAGTGATTTGGCACGTGAAAATCCTGCACGTCTGCATGTAAATCGAGGAAAGGCCCTTAGCGCGTATGCACGTCAGCACGCATATGCGATTTCATTGGACCAAAGGCCCTTAGCGCGTGAGCGCGTCTGTGACGTGAGGCGCGCGGGTGTTTCCCTCATTACACGTGATGACAGAGCACACGTGGATTTCCACCAATCGCGTGTGGAAATTCCTGCGCACCCCAGAAATACATGTACCCAGGCCAATCGCGTGTACGCTCACTTCCCTCCGATTACACGCGATGACACTCGGACGTGCAGTTTTACCACGTGTGCTTGCATATGCGATTTCATAGGCCCAAAGGCCACCATGCGCAGCTGTGACGTCACGCGCATGGCCGTAGAGAATGGCACATGTAAAAATGAAGAGATACACGTCCGAGTGTCAAAGCACGTAATTCATGGAAATGGCCTCATTGCGTATGCGCGTCTGTGATGTGTGTATAAAAAGGTACGTGTAGAACGCCATTTCCTTGTACATGCTTTTCGCGGAGAGCGAGTGGGTGAAATCTGTACTTCTTGTCGGTTCACACGCGATTTACTTCATGGCGTTTCCAGTTTGTACTCCCTGTTACCTCTGACAGCTTTTTCTCTTTTCCTCTTTTTCCTGGGCCTGTTTCCTCAAACAGCGTTCCCTACTACTGTTGTCCTGTCTCCTCAGACAGCATACAATTCTTCTTTTGGCGGGGGTGTTGCCAACGCGCACACGCGCATATTTTTCACGCTTTTGTTCCTGGCGGACGGTGAGTCGCGCACGTATTTAACATCTGTGCTTTCCCCCTGTATCGCGTACCACTTCAGAGGTCATTCTAGGCTGCGTGTGACACGCATACGTTCATTCTTGTGTTCCTGGGTTCCACAGCGTAGTGCAGGTTAATTTTTCCACGCACGTGGTCTAGGAGGGGTTGCGTGCACCTTACTTCGCTTTTTTGGGGTGCCTGTGCGTTGCGTGACCCGTTATCTTTCCCCAGGGGTGACATACAGCCTTGCTAGAGCACTAGGGTACGATTACCATCTGGTACCCAACTCCTTTGACCCCCAATTGCCCAGGACAATAGTTCACATCGACTCCCATACGCACAATAACATCAGTGACATGGCTGGGAGGCGAACAAGCGTAAGGGTGACAAAGGTGGCCGAGCCCCAAGTGGTGGCCAGTGGTGGCCGTGGCCGTGACTTGCAGGGTGCCCCTAGCCCCCCATGTGTGGAGGAGCAGTCAGGGATACCCATGCCCCCCCCATCCATGCTCAGCCCTTGTTGGACCAGCCCACTGTGGAACCAGACCTGGCACAGGGTGACTCCATGGCTGACTTCCAGGTCAGCAGGTCTAGGCCACGTGTGCCGGTGAACGTTGGTGTCATCAGGCCATGTGGATCAGGGGCAGCTAGGTCATCTGCTGCCCTGCGTAGGCAGGCTGGGGAGGCTGCAGGGTCAGCTGCGGCTCCATCCACCCCACCTCTCACACACCCATCCAGGACAGTGTCGGTCCAAGTCCATCATGCTGACATTCCCCCTGACACCATCACACTTGAGATAATGCCTGAACCAACTCCCATGCTGAGTGTGCAATCCCACGCTCCTGCTTCTAGTGTCCAGAGGGGCGCAGGACACTCCGGATCCCCACCACCTTCCAAGCGGAAGAGGAAGAGTGCTCGTCCAGTAGAGGCTGATGCCCCAGACACGGCTACACAGTCCGGCCCGTCAATGAAGCCCAGCTTCAATGAGGCCGAACTGAATGCAATTGTAGAGTATGTGTCCGCACATGACCGTGAAATGGTGATTGTTGCAGGATCCAAGACCACACCTGCACAACGTCAGGCACACTGGCAGACCATTGTGGACATCATAAGTGCCCTTGGAATCGTGGGGTGCACAGCTAATGAATGCTACAAGCAGGAGAAACAGATCCAAGGAATGGGAGAAGTGGCAGATTACGAGGCATTGTCCGGTGAGTTCACATGCATGTGTGTGTCAACCATGTGCATGGTGTGTGTGGGAGGGCTTCTGTTTGGGTGCCAGGGGAGGGTGTGTGTGCCTGAGTGGTTCGGCTCACCCATGTGCCTCTTCCTATACATTCTTGGCAACAGCATTTGGGTATAGCAGCATCCCTTCGGCCAGCATTATACATCCAGCCCAACACCACGCCAGTTGCCCTTGGAGTGTCATCTTGCCACAACACTGTTGCTTATTTACCTCTGTTTATTCAGGCAGATTGTTTGCATACCACCACTTTTACTCGGGATTTCTCAGTCCTATTGTCACATGTCTGACATGGCTATGGTACAGTGGACTGGCTCAGTTTCGTGGACATGATTAGTTTGGACATGTCCCTGTGCTATAGGACCATTTTTGACTGGCAGCTGCAGGTTAAACATTTGAACCATTACAATGAAAATAATCAATCATATGAACAAACTGGACTGAATGAACAATTGGTGACCTCCTCTCCCTCTTAACTTCATGGCAAGGGTACAGGCCATCTGTGTGATGGCATGTGTATTTGACCTGCCAATCACTGGCCAATGTGTGATGCCACTGCTAGGCAGCATGCAGCAAATGTGTTCATCTTCCATCTTGGTGTCATCAATGTGTGCCATCTGCGTCCCCATCACACGCAGTGACGGTGCATGCATGGGAGTGTTTTAGTCCTGTGGGACATGTGTCAATCAAGTACTGTTTCTGTAGCTTCTCAGCCCTAATTGTGTGCCATAGTGCTAATGCCTGTTTCCATTTGTTTTCTTTTATGTCTTTGCAGGGGAAGACGCACTTGATACTGCTGGGGTTGTGGAGATGGTGCAGAGGGGGTCAGGAGGGGTCTGAGGGCCGACCGACCACCAGTGAGGGACGTGGTGTGGTGGTGGGTGAGAACCCACAACTTCTGCAGGTCATGCTCTCAAGGGGTGTCTCTGGCTGCACCTCCCCCGAGCTGTACTCAGGTGTTGATTCGGATGATGAGACCTACGTGCCGTCGCAGGTGAGTGTTCCTGGGAAGGATTCTGTTCTGTCTGACCCACCTGCACCAGGGTTAGAACCCGCAATGGGGATGTCAGTGTTGGCAGGTATGCCTTTGGTGGTTACGGATGCAGGGTCATACTCCGCGACATCTGATCCTGTTCCTGGGCCAGCAGATCAGAGGGGGAATGCAGTCCTGCAGCCTCAGGCAGTGCCGGCACAGCAAGGCGCAGTTCGCCTTGTCCCAGACAGGTGTGGTGCCCGCCGACGTGGTGTGGGATGTATTTACCCATGCATCCGAGCCCTACCTCAAAACTGTGCAGTACTGACATGGAAAACATCATGATGGCCAGAGCTTCCCAGAAAATGCACAGGGAAATGCATGAAGAATAGGCTGCCACTCATTTTTGCCGATGTTATGGGCACAGAAGGACACTGCCTAAAACCACCATTGGACTACCCACACAGTAGTCTGAAACCATTGGGAATGGCAATGCTGATTGCCAAAAGCAAACCCATAACTGTTGGGAATTCATTTTCTTAAATCCCATAAAGGGGTGCAGTACCAGTACTCACCACTACCCAAAAGCCGGCGTTTTAAAACAACACCAGATTTTACTTTTTGCAAAACTGAATAAATGAACCCAAAACATGCCAAAGAAAGACTTACTGAGAGGTGGATCCAATGTAAAGTTATATCCTGAAGTGACTTGAAGGTTTATAACAAGACTGGCTGAGCTGTGGATTTCAGCAGTTTAAGTAAATTTGGACTGAAAGACACTAAAAATCTAAGTGTTTAAATTGACTGAGTGACCTACTATTGAGTGTCACATAGGTTTCAATTGTTTAAATGTCATAGTTTTAAACTTAGAATCAGCATGCTAGCTGCATATGTAAAAATGTTAGTTTATTTGAATGCAGAAACTGGGGAACAGAAATGACATGTAGCTAAAACATGGCTTAAAGAGATTCCAATTTGCCTGGCAACTACCCCCATCAGGAGTGAAACTTGAGTCACAGCTGTGTTCCCAGGCCTAGCTGCCCTTTTGCTGCTCACACCAAAAGGGATATGACACTTCCCTGATTGAATTACCTGGGCTCTGCAGGAAATTGAACAAAGCCCTGTCTTGACTCAGGCAAATGTTTTATGGCGGGAGTCGTAAATGGAGATTTCTCCTGGAAGCACAGGGGAGGGGCACTGCCTGTGAGAGCAAGCTGGCTTGGCAGAACTGGAAAAACCAGAAATTCAACCTTGTGCTGGAGGAAAACCACACCCCTTTGGGGCCAGAACATAACTCTAAAAAGATGAATAACTCATAGTACGGACTTGTGAAAATTATTTAAATGATACCATAATTCTTGTGATTTTTCTGCCCACATTTTAAGAGGTTTTTCGAACCGGTGGCATGTTCAGGGGGGTTTTAGCGGAAAAGAGGATATTACTCAAAATGTGTGCATGTGAAAAATCTGACACTTCATCAACTAATGTCCATACTCCTTGCGCACATGTGTGTAAATTTGGGGTAATGTCCGGTATTGCAAATCAGTTAAAAAGTGCAAAATATTGCCATTTCTGAATGCAAGCTCCCAGGAAGAGCAGAGTTTGAACAGGAGATACCTCCTGTGATATGTGAGGGGTGCAGATGATTTTAAAACAACATGTACCTCTGCAAATATGTATTTGGTTCAAATCTAGATTTGTGTGCAAGTTGACAGGAGGAGTGGACTTTCTGCAGGCTGTAAAATGACATCACTCTGACACAACTTAGCTCCCCCAATCAGGGGAGAAATGAAAGCTTGGCCAATGATAAGTGGAGAGGGGCTGGCTAGTGATGCTGCTCACACACACCCATTTTCAAAACACATAAAAGCAGAGAGACAGGACAGATAGAGACCTTCAAATCCATTTGCAGCTGGAAGCTCTGCCGGGAAAATCCATACCTTGCCTCCATCAAACCTCCAGAGAGCCAAACTAGAGACTTCAATCTATCCAGAACCAGAGACCCAGACCAGACCAGCAGAGTAGGGCTGACCTGTTAGCAGAACCAGAGAGAGCTGACCCAGATCACTGTGAAGTGCAGAGACCAGAGGCGAGTCTAAAACCTGACCAGATCCGTGGCGTGGCCATTTCATTCAAGAATATAGTGTGAGTACCTAGAAAACTGTGCAGAACCAATCTCTTAGTTAAAATAATATAATCCAAGCTATTTTAATCTAAGTAGAACTGCCTCCTAACTGTCACCTGTCATTTGTAAAGCTGTCACTTGTCATTTTCTAGTTGCAAGCTGCACTTGTCTTTTTGAACTTTAAAATTTCAAATCTGAAAAACGACCTTTATTTAATCGCTCATATCTCTGTGACCGTTTGTGCTAGAGACTTGCAGTAACTTCCATCTGGAAGCTGAGATCCTAGGCTTTCTTAGGACCCCAAAACGATAGTGATAGTCCTTGTAGTTCCTCTGTAATCGCGCTCGGCGCATTCGCAAATTTAGCCGCGATTTGACATTTTACCGCGATTTGCAAATTTCTCCACGTGTGAAAACAGCAGTTTTTTTTTGCCTTCCATTTGCCAGAAATTCGTTTAACCTGCTAGTTACACCCTAGATCCTTGCTAAAGTGATCCTGAACTTATTTAAAGCATATACCACTCACCCTAAACCTCCTAGAGGGAATTAAAAGCATTTTAGTATATTTTTCACTTAATTGCCAGCACATATAAAAGCATTTGGGCCTGTGTTTCCAACTTCTGTAGTCTAAGCTTGCTGGGTTAACTGAATCACATTTAATTGCATTTCTGAGAACTGTGTGCCTTCCTTCCATTTCCTTGCATTGCATAAAAGGGGGGGGGGTGAATTGTACAAGAAAGTGATTACATTGTCTTTGCTGAAATCCTATCAAGTTATTTTCTTTACTGCATTTCATTCCACATTGCATCCATTTGAAACCATAAAAGTATTGTTGCTATCTTATCCATTTCATGTCAACTCCTTAGTGATTATCAAGAAGTGTGCTAGTGTCAGATTCTCCGTTGTTAATCTTTAGCATATCAGATTAAGTGTGATATTTAATTATTAATTTATTATAAAGCGTGATATAATATATATTGTTTAAGTTATCAAATAAACCTTTAAACTTGCAAAACAGAACTACTTCTTGGCTCAGTGGGGTCAGGAGGATTCCAAGAGAGGGGTGTTATATGGGGGTAGTCATCCAGAACGCATGAACTGGACATAAAGATATATCAATAAGGGTTTTCATTCAGTATTATAGACTAGGCGTTGACTTGGCTGTAGTGTTGAATTGAATCCTCTTACAAATTGGGGGCTCGTAGCCGGGATTCTGGGTTAGAATACCACTTGTGCAGCTTAATACAGTGTGCTAACTGACGGGATACATACATCCAGTCGGATCACCACGCTGCATTACGCTGTGAAGCATTCCTCAAAAGGGACACTCCAAGAAAAGTTCTGTTCTGCAAAAATAAAATACTAACTTCTGTAAGTCAGGACAGAGACCAATCTCTAGAATGACGACCTTGGTAGATATGAAAATAGCCAGAGAGCACTTCTTACATAAACTATTTGTGAGAGGTGAATGGGCTGAGCAGGGCCAGGATGCCTGGTTGCAGGCCATCACGCGACAGGCCACTGAAACAGGGTCAGACTCATGGAGAGATCAGGGTCCATTACATGTGGCCCTGAGTGAACTATATATGGCTCCTAAGGCCAAGGATGAGCACAACAAGATTGCCAGGGTAGCGGCATATTTATATTTACATATGGGAGCCATGCAGGACAAATGTGCTGAAGGCCAAGATCTGGCGAGTAGGCAACTGCTGGCATTACAGAAGGCCCAATCTGAGCTGGACTCTTCTGAGCAGAGGCTGCTCAGGAGCCAGGAGTCAGAAAATGACAGTAGGCAGTATATCATTAAAATAAAAGAGGACATGGATATACTGCAACAGGAAAAGGCTGACCAGGATACTAGATTTCTGGCCCTGCAGAAGGAGCACCGAGACAGTTTGGACTCCTTACTGCAGAGCCAGAAAAAGCTGGAGCAACAATTAGACTTTAACAGGGCATGCACGGAGCAGGTAGCCACCCTGCAAAGTCATCTAGATAGAGTGAAGGTAGAGAGCAACAAGCTGATTTCGAAAGACCTGGATACCCAGGCAGAGTTTGATGAAGAACGCCAGAAAGCTGGTGCCTTTCAAAGGCAGAGGGACGACCTGGCGGCACAAATGCAGGCTCTTAGTCAGGAAAGAGACGTGTTAGGCCAGGAAGTCTGCCATTTAAAAAGAAAAATGGAAGAAAATCACCTGGCCCACCAGGGACTGGGTGACCTCCAAAAAGAACACCAGAACTTGTTAGAGCACACCAGGAGGGTGGAGGATGCTCTAGCAAGAAAGGGGCAGGCCAATAGGGACACAGCTCAGGAGGTAACCCTCCTGCAGCAAAGACTGGCCCAGTGCTCCAGGACCAATCAGGAAACACAGAGAGAGAATGAGGCTCTCTGCCAGCGCAATGATAGACTCCAACAACAGGTAGCGATGCAGGTGAGACTGATAGAGTCTAGTAAGGCCTTAACTGAGGAACTGAAGGCGCAGGCTCTTGCATTGCAACAGGGAGCAGGGGCGGATAGAGATGAGGTTCGCTGGGAAAGAGAAACTCCTGAGCATAACCCCAGGAGCCCTAGTACCAGAGGCCTTTATCTCTCTCGGTCCCTGGACTCTGCCACCCCCATGTCCCCTGGCGCACATGAGCACAGGGCCACAGGGATGGCAGATTACTATCCAGCCAGAAGTATGGGGCTCATAGACCAGTACCACCCAGGTATGGAGGGGCGGGCATCCGGGTATGGGCACCCAAGCGCAGTGCAATTTACTGGGGAACCCCAGGAGAGTAGGCCCATTAAGGGCATCCTGAAAACCTCTGCCCAGTTAGGTCAGTGGAGGGGGTACCCATCAAATCCTGGCAGCAAGGAGGAATCTGAAGACTCCTCTGAACTGCGCAGGACACAGGAGACCAGGTCCCCACATTCTGCCAGCCATTCCCAGGCTCGCAGAATCCGGGAAAACCTGGAAGAACAGACAGGAACCTCTGGGAGCAGTGCCTCTGAGTCAGAGGATGAATGGACAAGGGTTACCCGAACCAAAAAGGCCAATAAGGCAAAAAGGGCCTTGCTTAAGGACCCCTTAAAGCAGATTAAGGCGATCAGGAGCGTCATCACGCCTTACCATAAGAACGCTAAGTATTCTGTTTGGGAGCACTTAGAGTTGTTTGAGCAAATGATGGAGACTTTCCATTTGAAGGACAGCCAAAGCTGTATTCAATATGTAAAGTGGACCTTCTCCCCGGAATACTCCAGTTTCTTTGCGGGGCTGGAGGACCAAAATCATTTAAGATGGTCCACCTATAAGGCGGCCATCTTGAAACACTTTTCTGTTCACAGAAATCCTCAAGAGGCTCGCAAGGCAGCCTACAATTTGCAATGTGGGGAGGATCAGGCCCCACAAGAATTTGTGCAAGAACTGAAACGTGCTTTTGCGCAGACCACCAGAAGGGTGCGCACAGACAGTAGAGAATTCATCAATACATTTTTTCATGCCTTGCCCAAATACATAATGACCCAGCTCGTGAGGGATTTTCACGAGAAAAGATCTTTAGACTGGGTCATTGAACAGGCTACCCGGATCTATGAGGTGCAGAAACCGGTAGATAGCAAAAGTAATGCCCAGAAAAACCCCAAAGCCAACAGCACCCCTGCTGCTGCCAAGGTGGCAGAGGTAAAGGTCACCCCCGTTTTGGATTTGGAGATGGGGGGGCCTAAAAACCTACCTGCACCTAATAATGCTAGGCCCAGAAGGTCCTCGGGCCAGTCACAGACAGGGAGCCAGGGAGGCAGCCCCACAAATGGGGTCCCTCGCTCTCCTGATTATGTAAGCCCCCGTTACAAGGGAAACAGACCCATCCTGGGTTATGTGTGGACTCCTCCAGCCCAAGGGGGAAGATCCAGCCAAGAACCTAACCCAGGGAACTTTCCTCCTAACTTCCCACCGGAGGGCAGAAATTCTCCGAATCCTGGGCAGAACTTTTTCCCCAGGTATCCACCCAATTTCCAGCCCCAAAATCCTCCACCCTTCTTTCCCCAATTCCCTGAGCCCAGACAACCTAATCCGGGAGAGGGGAGGCCAAGGGTGGAGGGGTACCCAAATCTTCCCAACCAGGGGTACTACCAAAGAAGGAATAGCTACCCTTCCCGGGATCAGCCTAGGGGAGAAAACAGGGCCCCGTATCAGCCTGAGCGGGTTTCCCAGTTAGAGCGCCAGGTTCAAAACATGGCGCGGGATCTGGGTCACATACTGAGGGCTCAGCAGAACCCTCAGATCGGCATGCCGGCGCAGAACGCACCCAACTCTGGACCTGGTGCCCCAGAACAATGACGGGGGCAGCACCCCGATAACTCATCGGTTCCCAGGGAGGAGGCACAAAGGGAAGGGGGGTGTAAAGCCTTGGAGGAAGCTTCCTTCCTCACTTGTAAACAGCCCCTGGAAACCCAGGAACCGGAAACAAAATCTCTTGGGGGGGTAGGAGAAACAAAGACCCAAACAGACACAGTTTGAGGAGGAGGTACAGATCTTCCAATTTGAGGGAGAGGGATCCTCAGAGGATCCTGGGAAAAGGTTCTTCTCCTTCAGAGAGGGGGGAACTCCTCCCAAAGAAAAGTGGGTCCCTAGGGATGCCAATCCAGACTGGGGAGATGTGGAGACTGAGCTACCCCCGCCCACCATCTCATCCCAGAACCAACAGCAAGAAAATCCCCTGGTTCAAACCCATCCTGGTGACTGCCTCCAAAAAGGGGGGGGGCGGCCCGGAACCGGAGCCAGGGGAACCCACAATGGCTCTGATCTGCAGTTGCCAACTTTTTCTTTCAGATTCCCAAGGCTCTCCACAGAATTCTGCCCAAATCACTTTGCTAGCAATGTCCAAAACCAGAAAATTAGCCCACCAGTTGTCCAAAAATGTGCATTATCTGTGCCCCCTTGAGGAGAAGGAGGGAAGATACGATGCCCCGGTACAAGTACAGGGGCAGGGTACAATTTTGGCGCTGGTGGACACGGGATCTCAAGCTACCCTTCTGTCCAGATGGGCCTTTGACAAACTGAATGCAGGAAGGGGAGGGAATTACCAAATTCCTCTCACCTCACTTCCTGGACAACTCCAGAACTTTGACGGGAAGGAAATTCCCGTTGAGGGGACTGCAGATTTGGACATTAAAATTGGGCGACACAAGTTGAAACACCCAGTCATAGTTGTGACTCCAGAGGGCACCCCTTGTTTACTAGGGAATGACCTCCTGAGAAGGTTGTCACCCCTAATAGATTGCGTAAACAAGGTCCTCTGGACCCAGACTAGCCGACCAATAAAATTAAAACAGAGTGTCAACCATGTTAGTTTAAACGGCACCTGCCACATGGTTGAACAAAAACCTGACCAAGTAGAATTTCACTTCCAGAATAGCCAAATTCCAGACGTGACAGTAATAGCAGTAGGACAACAGACTGGTGATGGAGGGTCCTCTCTATTTCTGAAAATCAACCTTCCTTCCAGTCTAAAGTGGTACTCCACGCTGGAAGGAAACACTCTGAAATTCTTTACAAATCCACAATCAGATATTACCACTCCTATAGTCCAGAAAGATGTGAAATCAGCTCAGAGCCTGGCTGATATTCAGCAAATTGGAGAGCAGTTGTTCATCCCTGTCCAATTCAATGATGGGAAGGACTCTGTTCTCGCTCGAGTGTGTGTGAACAACGGTAAGAGCTTCATCAGCGAAGCCATGTTCCGCCAACTCCCAAAAGATCCAGCCATTCCCACATTCAAACTGATAGACAAATGGGAAATGGACCTGGAAGCGCCTAATTCCAAACATCTCCTGCCAAGCAGGTGTATGCTCAAAATCTCCATTGGCAACAAGAGCATAGTCCACAATTGTTGGGTCGTGCGAGACGTCCCTGCCGCCTTTTAGTTAGGCAGTGACATTCTTAATCGCTTTGCCATTAGTTTGGACCTAATAAACTTCAAAGCTTGGTCCCGATTAGCGGATAATCCCATGGGCTTTGATGATCCAGAAAAAGCATTTAGGTCAGCTCAATTGCTACCTTATGCAGTTGAAATTCAGGTTAAAGAGGAAGTCACCATCCCAGAAAGGACCCGACAATTCTCCCTGGAAGTGAAAGTTAAAAGAGGACAATATTTGCAAAACCCTGATGCTTACATACATCTAAACGCTTCTCTCCAACAGCAAGGGTTGGGGGTAAACCCAACTCCATTAGTCAACATAGAACATGACACCATTCTAATAGAGGTGGATAACAGCGACTTAAAGAGTATTACTCTAGCCGCAGGCACCATTATTGGAATGGCGGTTGATGACCGACATTTTTCCATCGACCTAGTAAATGAACTGTTAGGACCAATCCCCAAGGACTGTTTTGACAGTGACAGTGAGGACAAAACAACACCAGACAGGATTTTTACCCGGCATGGGGGGAACTTCCTGGTGTACACTTCCTGCCCCTATGGTAAGGAAGATGTGACTTGTGACTTCAGGAGGGATGAGGTGATTTTCCAGGTCCATGAGGGCTGCCTTTCCCACCTGAAGCCTCCAGTCCAAATCAGCACTCTGACCAGGGACTTCTCCACCCAGCTGGAGGAGGCCGCTGAAATAGCCAAACCAGAAGTCTTTCCAGGCTTCAGGCAGATGGTGGAAGAGAGAGTCAACCTAGCTGATGCCTGTGTGACTCTGGAACAAAAGCAAAAGTTGAAACAAGTTTTCTTGGATTTCCAAGATCTCTTTGCGGTAGACTCATATGACTGTGGTCGCACCGACATCCACACAACCACAATCCCCACGGACCCTGGCATGACTCCTGTGTTTGTGAAGCAATATCGCTTGCCTCTCGCATCAATGGAGTCCCTTACTGAAATAATTAAGAACCTTGAGTCCAGGGGAATAATCCGTCCAGTCCACAGCACCTTCAATAACCCGGTGCTGGGAATATTGAATCCAAACGGCCAGTGGAGACTCTGCGCCGACCTCAGGGAGCTCAACAAACGGGTCCATACTTCCCGATGGCCTCTGCCCTACATTGACCAAGGGCTGGCCCAGATCCAGGGGTCACAGGTATTCACTGCAATAGACCTGACCAATGGATACTGGACCGTGCCTGTCAGTAGGGAGGACCAATACAAACTGGCTTTTACCTTTGGGGGCCAGCAGTACACATGGACCCGGACTCCCTTCGGATACCTCAACTCCGGTAATGAGTTCAATATTTTCCTACATAAGGCCATGCCCGACCTGGGTGCGAGGGGTAACCTGGCTTATGTAGATGATGTCCTCATCAAAAGTTAATCTGTGGAAGAACACCAAGCGGAGATCCGTTATGTTCTGACACAGTTGAGGGCCGCCAGAGCAAAACTTTCCTTTCAGAAAGCACAGTGGTGTAGAACCCGTGTTAATTTCTTGGGGCATGAGATTACTCCTCAGGGTCTCTGTCCCCAGGAAAAGAAAGTGGAAGCACTTCAGAAACTGAAAGACCCCACAACTATGCGGGAACTAAGGAGCCTCCTTGGACTGACTAATTACAGCAGAAAGTTCATTGAGGGCTACGCAGAGATCACCAGACCCCTGATTCATCTCTTGAAGGGGGGGTCAAGTGGGAATGGGGTCCAGAACAAGCCGAGGCAGTAAGACAACTCAAAAGAAGCCTCTCACAAGCGCCCTGCCTAGCTTACCCTGTCAGAAACAAGGAGTTCTTCCTGGAGACGGGGTTCTCTAATACGTGCTTGACGGCAGTATTATACCAAAAGCATGACAAGGTCAATAAAGTAATATCCTATGCGAGCAAAACTTTATCCTCTGTGGAGGAAAAATTCAACGATTGTGAGAAGGCACTCCTGGCAACGGTGTGGGCATTGAAGAATTACCGCCCGTTTATCCCGGGGGAACACATCATAGTGGAGACTCCACACCAGCCTCTGCAATATCTCCAAAGTGATAGAATCCGGGCCGGAAATGTGAGTAATTCCCGAATTACTTCCTGGATTCTGTCAATGCAAGGCTTTCCTGTGGAGGTCAGATATGGCCAAAACAAGAAGAGTCCCCTCGCGCAAGGTCTGGCTGACTTGCATGATTGTGCCAGAGAAAACTGTCTCGAGGACGAAAGTCTAAAAATAAAGGACAACACGGAGGCATACCTTAATTCCCCACACAAAGTCTTCGAAGAGGACAAGTGTGGGGGAATGCCCACTGTCTATGTGGATGGATGCTCTTACCATGTTGACAACAACGGGGAGAAAGAACTGGTGGCCGGCGTAGGGAATGCATGGGTGAATGAGTCCCCAGAACCCTCCGCTGGATACAAAATTGGTCCCCGAAGTAGTCAGGTGGCAGAATTGATGGCTGTGCATCAGGCCATCCTCACTGCTGTCCAGCATCAACTCCACGAACTGGTCATAATCACAGATTCGGATTATGTACGGAACAGGTTCGTGGAGCACGTGGTTAATTGGAAAACCAGAGGCATGTTATGTGCTAACAACAAACCCTTGAAACATGGGAAGTTGATCCAAAACATTGATGATCTGGTCACCTCGAATGAGATGACCATCTATTGGAAAAAGATCAAGGGTCATTCCAAAGTAGAGGGACCAGACAAAACTGGAAATGAGTTAGCTGATCAGCTGGCCAAAACCGGAGCCATCCAAGGGGATCTAATTGAGATTGAGTCCCTGTTGGGGGAAATCCAGGGCACTGCCATCACTAGGTCCCAGACAAATGCTCACAACGACCTTTCAATTGCACAATGGAGTAAGGAGACCCCTGATGCTGATTTGATTACCGCTCAGAAGGGGGATCCAATTATTGGTAAATTTTACCAGCACCTTGAGGACCCTGAGAACTTTCCCCTGACGGATACCGATTACATTGGGAAAGAGGACCTAAGAGTGTTGATGAAATGTCCAAAAATGTTCCGGATCCAAGACGGTTTGCTGGTAAGGAAATCCAAAGCTGGCCACGATCAGTGGGTGGTTCCTACCTCATTCCGAAGCCTGATGTTAAGTCACGCCCATGATGCGGCCACCGCCGGTCATAGGGGGTTTCACACAACATTGGAAATCTTAAGAGAGGTTGCATACTGGCCACACATGGGGCAGGACCTCGACCAATACTTGAAGGGGTGTCTTGTGTGTGCACAATTTCAGCCATCATCCCTCACGCACCGTGCGCCTCTCCAAAAGAGGGGGATGACACTGCCATGGTCAGATTTACAAATCGACTTTGTAGGCCCCGTGATTCGCTCCGCGAGGGGGAATAAGTACATGTTGACTGTGACATGCTCGTTTACCAAGTGGGTGGAATGTCTCCCAGCCCCAAATTGCAAGGCAGAAACTGCAGCTGCCCTGATGATTAACCACATCTTTTCCCGTTTTGGTCTACCTCAAAGGATTGAGTCAGACAGAGGTAGCCACTTCACCAGTGAAGTAATGACAAAGATGTGGGAGATACTGGGGGTCAAAAGGAAGTTGCATATTGCTTACAGGCCAGCTTCTTCTGGGGCAGTAGAGAGATAGAACCGGACAATTGTGAGCATCTTAAAAAAGTTTGTGGCAGATTCTGGGCCAAGTTGGGATATCCGATTACCTCTGGTCCTAATGGCCATCAGATCTACCCCTTCATCTGCAACCAAAATGTCACCATTTGAGTTGATGACTGGGCGCAAGATGGTGCTTCCTCAGCATTTGCTCTATAGGACCCAAGAGCAGACACTGATAAATGCCTCCACTACTCATGAGAATGTGGAGAATTTAAGGAAACACCTCCAACATGCTTTTGCTTACGCTCAGCGGAATCTAGAAAGATCAGCTGATAGCATGAAGACCCACTATGACCTGAAGACTTCCAGGAAGGAATATCAGGTGGGGGACCGGGTCTATCTATACAACTTCCAAAGGAACCAGGCCACGCAGCACAAATTTTTGCCTACATGGAAGGGACCCTATGAGATCATCGACAAGATCTCCCCTGTGGCCTACAAAATCCACATCCCCAAAGATCCTTTGGCAGCGGGGGAAGACAAGTGGGTCCACATAAACCAGTTGAAATGTTGCCATCCCAGGCACACTCTGCAACAACTGGAGGAATCCTCTGGAATCCTAGCGGGTACTGTCTCAGATTAATTCAGTTCCAACCATAAAACATACCACATCTAGTCTCTAAAATATTGTGATTTGCATGAAACTGTCTCTTAGTTATACGTTTTTTTTTTTTCAAAATAAGAATGTAATGTTTCGTTATGATGAAATGCATATGCTGCCCCACTATATCAACAGTGGTGGAAAAATGTCTATGAATAGGTATTGCCGCTCTTCCTTTGTCGTCCTAGGAGAAAGAAAACCTGGAGACGTGCCAAGGAGGATGATCCGGAGACTGGGAGGATGACGCAAGGGGGCCCGGGGTACCGCCCAATATTCCTATCAGGACCGGCGAGGAGAACCGATCGACCAGTACCGGATGGAGGAAGAGATGCTGAACTGGCCATCCACCGGAAGAAGATGAGAACTACATCCCAGATCTTGCGGTTCCCACGAGTGAAGGATCAGATGGCCACTGCAAGAAGGGGGGCTTGTGGGATGTATTTACCCATGCATCCGAGCCCTACCTCAAAACTGTGCAGTACTGACATGGAAAACATCATGATGGCCAGAGCTTCCCAGAAAATGCACAGGGAAATGCATGAAGAATAGGCTGCCACTCATTTTTGCCGATGTTATGGGCACAGAAGGACACTGCCTAAAACCACCATTGGACTACCCACACAGTAGTCTGAAACCATTGGGAATGGCAATGCTGATTGCCAAAAGCAAACCCATAACTGTTGGGAATTCATTTTCTTAAATCCCAAAAAGGGGTGCAGTACCAGTACTCACCACTATCCAAAAGCCGGCGTTTTAAAACAACACCAGATTTTACTTTTGCAAAACTGAATAAATGAACCCAAAACATGCCAAAGAAAGACTTACTGAGAGGTGGATCCAATGTAAAGTTATATCCTGAAGTGACTTGAAGGTTTATAACAAGACTGGCTGAGCTGTGTATTTCAGCAGTTTAAGTAAATTTGGACTGAAAGACACTAAAAATCTAAGTGTTTAAATTGACTGAGTGACCTACTTTTGAGTGTCACATAGGTTTCAATTGTTTAAATGTCATAGTTTTAAACTTAGAATCAGCATTCTAGCTGCATATGTAAAAATGTTAGTTTATTTGAATGCAGAAACTGGGGAACAGAAATGACATGTAGCTAAAACATGGCTTAAAGAGATTCCAATTTGCCTGGCAACTACCCCCATCAGGAGTAAAACTTGAGTCACAGCTGTGTTCCCAGGCCTAGCTGCCCTTTTGCTGCTCACACCAAAAGGGATATGACACTTCCCTGATTGAATTACCTGAGCTCTGCAGGAAATTGAACAAAGCCCTGTCTTGACTCAGGCAAATGTTTTATGGCGGGAGTCGTAAATGGAGATTTCTCCTGGAAGCATAGGGGAGGGGCACTGCCTGTGAGAGCAAGCTGGCTTGGCAGAACTGGAAAAACCAGAAATTCAACCTTGTGCTGGAGGAAAACCACACCCCTTTGGGGCCAGAACATAACTCTAAAAAGATGAATAACTCATAGTACGGACTTGTGAAAATTATTTAAATGATACCATAATTCTTGTGATTTTTCTGCCCACATTTTAAGAGGTTTTTCGAACCGGTGGCATGTTCAGGGGGGTTTTAGCGGAAAAGAGGATATTACTCAAAATGTGTGCATGTGAAAAATCTGACACTTCATCAACTAATGTCCATACTCCTTGCGCACATGTGTGTAAATTTGGGGTAATGTCCGGTATTGCAAATCAGTTAAAAAGTGCAAAATATTGCCATTTCTGAATGCAAGCTCCCAGGAAGAGCAGAGTTTGAACAGGAGATACCTCCTGTGATATGTGAGGGGTGCAGATGATTTTAAAACAACATGTACCTCTGCAAATATGTATTTGGTTCAAATCTAGATTTGTGTGCAAGTTGACAGGAGGAGTGGACTTTCTGCAGGCTGTAAAATGACATCACTCTGACACAATTTAGCTCCCCCAATCAGGGGAGAAATGAAAGCTTGGCCAATGATAAGTGGAGAAGGGCTGGCTAGTGATGCTGCTCACACACACCCATTTTCAAAACACATAAAAGCAGAGAGACAGGACAGATAGAGACCTTCAAATCCATTTGCAGCTGGAAGCTCTGCCGGGAAAATCCATACCTTGCCTCCATCAAACCTCCAGAGAGCCAAACTAGAGACTTCAATCTATCCAGAACCAGAGACCCAGACCACACCAGTAGAGTAGAGCTGACCTGTTAGCAGAACCAGAGAGAGCTGACCCAGATCACTGTGAAGTGCAGAGACCAGAGGCGAGTCTAAAACCTGACCAGATCCGTGGCGTGGCCATTTCATTCAAGAATATAGTGTGAGTACCTAGAAAACTGTGCAGAACCAATCTCTTAGTTAAAATAATATAATCCAAGCTATTTTAATCTAAGTAGAACTGCCTCCTAACTGTCACCTGTCATTTGTAAAGCTGTCACTTGTCATTTTCTAGTTGCAAGCTGCACTTGTCTTTTTGAACTTTAAAATTTCAAATCTGAAAAACGACTTTATTTAATCGCTCATATCTCCGTGACTGTTTGCTAGAGACTTGCAGTAACTTCCATCTGGAAGCTGAGATCCTAGGCTTTCTTAGGACCCCAAAACGATAGTGATAGTCCTTGTAGTTCCTCTGTAATCGCGCTCGGCGCATTCGCAAATTTAGCCGTGATTTGACATTTTACCGCGATTTGCAAATTTCTCCACGTGTGAAAACAGCAGTTTGTTTTTGCCTTCCATTTGCCAGAAATTCGTTTAACCTGCTAGTTACACCCTAGATCCTTGCTAAAGTGATCCTGAACTTATTTAAAGCATATACCACTCACCCTAAACCTCCTAGAGTGAATTAAAAGCATTTTAGTATATTTTTCACTTAATTGCCAGCACATATAAAAGCATTTGGGCCTGTGTTTCCAACTTCTGTAGTCTAAGCTTGCTGGGTTAAATGAATCACATTTAATTGCATTTCTGAGAACTGTGTGCCTTCTTTCCATTTCCTTGCATTGCATAAAAGGGGGGGGGGTGAATTGTACAAGAAAGTGATTACATTGTCTTTGCTGAAATCCTATCAAGTTATTTTCTTTACTGCATTTCATTCCACATTTCATCCATTTGAAACCATAAAAGTATTGTTGCTATCTTATCCATTTCATGTCAACTCCTTAGTGATTATCAAGAAGTGTGCTAGTGTCAGATTCTCCGTTGTTAATCTTTAGCATATCAGATTAAGTGTGATATTTAATTATTAATTTATTATAAAGCGTGATATAATATATATTGTTTAAGTTATCAAATAAACCTTTAAACTTGCAAAAAAGAACTACTTCTTGGCTCAGTGGGGTCAGGAGGATTCCAAGAGAGGGGTGTTATATGGGGGTAGTCATCCAGAACGCATGAACTGGACATAAAGATATATCAATAAGGGTTTTCATTCAGTATTATAGACTAGGCGTTGACTTGGCTGTAGTGTTGAATTGAATCCTCTTACAGTGGTGGCCGTACGCCACCTGGCAATACCGCATGGGAGCAATCCATTTACGGTATGGCAACCCAACAGGCAGCATCATCAGAGATGATGGCTCAGGCAATGGATAGGGTGGCCACTTCCATTGTCCCCCCCGAAAGGCTGATGGAGCGACTACAGCAGGCAACCGACTCCATCTGCCAGTCACACAGGGAGGACATGTTGGCGTCTGACAGGGACAGGTGGGCGGCACTGGCGACTCTGCAGGAAGCCATCTCCATAGAGTCCCAGGAGCACAGGGAAGCCCTGAGGCTGAAACTCCTTCACCTCAGGACGACTCTTGTTGAGCTTGAGGCTTCAACAAACCGAAGGACAGAACAGCAGCTGGAGTGTCTCACCCGTACGCTCTCAGCTGAGATGCAGGCAACTAGGGCGGAGGTCCGGGCATCCCATGAGTTGTTGCATGGGGACCTCTGCACACTTATCTTCCAGAACGAGACCTACCACACCCGCATGCTTGCAGCCATGGAGGAACAGACTAGGGCTTTGCATGGGCTGCCTCCCATAGTGCCACCACCTCCGGATGCAGCTGCAGAGGGTGAGGATAGCGACAGCAGTGATACACCCACAATAGCGTAGCCGTGTAGGCCATGAGCCCATGGAGGTGTTTTCTTTTCGCAAGATCCACACAGGTGGGTTTTGGTGTGCACCCTGTCCTCGGACCTCCTGGGTGGCCTCCCCAACTCCCCCGGCCCCATTAATGGCCATTTTTGATTTATTTTTTTTTTTGGGACAGTGTGTTGCCTTGTGTGGCTCCCGTGGGCATACGCTGCATTGTGGCTGGGCACATGCAGGCTTGTCATGGATTTGGTTCAGATGTTTGGGTTTTTGTCACACACACCCCTCCTGCTTCCCATTTCCATGGGCTTGCAAAGGGTCTGCCCAAGTGACATTGACGTACATGGTGACATTGGACTCCCATGAGCTGTGTGGGCAGTCTGTAGTCAATACTGTGTATACATTCATAGTGCATATTGTTGTTGTATTGTACACTGTGTGGTGTATTGATATGTGCCTCTGCATCCATCTCATCCTCCATATTTGCAGGTCCATTCCTCATGTCTTCACAATGCGGTCCACCTTGGAACTGGAGTCCATGTTGTAAGCAATGCACCTACACTCTTGCGTGGCACTAACACTGTATACTTGGAAGTGTCCGGAGGGCTGTCATCATCAGGTGGTGAGGCTAGCTAATTTTTAAGTCTGTAATGTCATGTTTAAGGTAGGTTGGAGGTTGTGTATGTGATTGGTATTCTTGGTAAGTATTTGGTAATGTGGGTTGTAGGTCCTGCATTACTGTGAGCATTTCATGTGTGGACATGTTTCCGTTGGGGACACTGTAGCTGCTGACACTTGGGGCATGTTGTGGGTATTAATTTCTTTCCTCTCACATTGCATGACATGCCATGGTGTGTTGTGTGGCCGTGCCGGGGAGGGGGTGGGTGACATGGCACTGTTTTCATGTAGTATTTTGGAAGTGGGTATTCATTTCTGCAGCATGGAAGTGTCTTTTCATGACACTGCATTGGTGGTGTTTGTGTAGGTAGGGATGCACACATTGTGACACTTTCACGTGAACAATCTCAGGCTGCTATGGTTCTGACAGTTGACAGTCCCTTTGTTTGTCTTAATTGTCAGGTCGAGTCATCATTGCTTATCAGATGGTATGTGCCAGGCCTGTGTGGACTCCATTGGGGTGTGATTTCTATGTGAAGTAATTAGCCACCAGCTGCGTACGGGCTGCCTCACCCCGTGCCCTCTCCCCTCCCATGCGCAGCGGGCGTGCATGTGGTTGGGGATGTGGGGGCACCACCATGTCCACTGCCAGGCCCCGGCGTGTTGCAACATTGTGCAGGACACATGCTGCCACTATGATCCTGCACACTACTGGGGGCGCATATAACAGCTGCCCGCCAGAACGGTCAAGGGAGCGAATGTGCGCTCCACTATGCCCCGGGTTGCAATATGGGCTGTGTTGTATCTTACCTCTGGAGGCGTGATGGGGTTCCGAATTGGCGTCATCATGTGGGTGCTCAGAGGGTAGGCACTGTCCCCTGGTGAGGAGGTGATGGTATCATTAGTGGGGTAGTGACATAACTCTGCATCTGACATGCATGCATGTGCAGTGGCATTCATACTCACCAAGCAGCCATGTATCCCCATGCCGCCCAGCTTCTAGGTCCCGGCTTAGGGTAGACATTCGGTAAATGAAGCTGTCGTGGGTGGACCCTGGTTGGTTGGCATATACTGAGGTGATGATTCCTTTAGCATTACATACTACCTGCACGTTGACGGAATGCCAGTGCTTGTGGTTCCTATAGATGTGCTCAGATGCCCTGGGGGGACGTAGTGCCACATGGGTGCAGTCAATGGCACCTAGCACTTTTGGGAATTGTGCCACACCGTAGAAATCGAGGGTGGCAGCCTGCCTTTCTGCAGGTGTCCTGGGCAGGTATATGTGCCTACGGACTGATGGGCATGCAGTGATGATGTTCAAGACCTAGTGTAGGCAGCATGACTGCGTGGCCTGTGACACCCCACCCACTATGGCACTTGTCCGCTGAAATGATCCTGTGTCCAAGAAGTGCAGTACATTGAGGACCTTCTCCAGGGGGCTGAGTGCTTGGGAGCACAGGGTGGGTGATGTGAGGTCATCCTCCCACTCACTGACCAGGTCCAGTATTATGTGCGGGGGAAACCTGTGCCTCCCATACACCTGGTCATCAGGCATCCCAAAAAGGCTGGTTCTGGGAGTGAAAATTCGGGCCCTCACTATCCTCCTCCTCCTCCTTTGGTAACCCACGGCCACTGCTGCTAGGAATGGTATATTCATCCTGGCGTATGAGCTTGTTTGTTGTTTGCGCGCACTTTTATGCTGCGCGGGTTGACGTACGCCTGCTTCATGCTGGCGTACGTGTCTCAGGATTGGACCATTTTTCGGAACGTTGTAGGCGAACGTGTGAATCTTCCCGCCCACCCCAGGAATACACGTAGCACGCTCTCACAGGCACTGTCGCAGGTAAATATTCCCGCCCACCCCCTGGAATACATGTACCCCACTCTCACAGGCCCAATCGCGTGTGGAAGTTCACGCGCACCCCGAAGTACACGTACCCAGGCCAATCGCGTGTGGGACTTCCCGCGCACCACGAAGTACACGTACCCAGGCTAATCGCGTGTGGAACTTCCCGCGCACCCCGTAGTACACGTACCCAGGAAAATCGCGTGTGGAAGTTCATGCGCACCCCGAAGTACACGTACCCAGGCTAATCGCGTGTGGAATTTTCTGCGCACCCCGAGGTACACATACCCAGGCCAATCGCGTGTTGAACTTCCTGCGCACCCTGAAGTACACGTACCCAGGCAAATCGCACGGCTGGGGGGTGGGGGTGGTGGGAGATATGAGTGGGGGCCTGGTGGGGGCTGCCCCTGCACTGCTGGGGGGTGGGGGTGGTGGGAGACATGAGTGGGGTCCTGGTGGAGGCTGCCCCTGGTGGCTGGGGGGTGGGGGTGGTGGTAGACATGAGTGGGGGCCTTGTGGAGGCTGCCCCTGGTGGCTGGGGGGTGGGGGTGGTGGGAGACATGAGTGTGGGCCTGGTGGAGTCTGCCCCTGGTGGCTGGGGGGTGGGGGTGGTGGGAGACATGAGTGGGGGCCTGGTGGAGGCTGCCCCTGGTGGCTGGGGGGTGAGGGTGGTGGGAGACATGAGCGGGGGCCTGGTGGAGGCTGCCCCTGCACTGCTGGGGTGTGGGGGTGGTGGGAGACATGAGTGGGGTCCTGGTGGAGGCTGCCCCTGGTGGCCGGGGGTTGGGGGTGGTGGGAGACATGAGTGGGGGCCTGGTGGAGGCTGCCCCTGCACTGCTGGGGGGTGGGGGTGGTGGGAGACATGAGTGGGGGCCTGGTGGAGGCTGCCCCTGGTGGCTGGGGGCTGGGGGTGGTGGTAGACATGAGTGGGGGCCTGGTGGAGGCTGCCCCTGCACTGCTGGGGGGTGGGGGTCGTGGGAGACATGAGTGGGGGCCTGGTGGAGGCTGCCCCTGGTGGCTGGGGGCTAGGGGTAATAGGGGACATGAGTGGGGGCCTGGTGGGGGCTGCCCCTGCATTGCTGGGGGTGGTGGGAGACATGAGTGGGGGCCTGGTGGAGGCTGCCCCTGGTGGCTGGGGGGTGGGGGTGGTGGTAGACATGAGTGGGGGCCTGGTGGAGGCTGCCCCTGGCGGCTGGGGGGTGGGGGTGGTGGGAGACATGAGTGTGGGCCTGGTGGAGTCTGCCCCTGGTGGCTGGGGGGGTGGGGGTGGTGGTAGACATGAGTGGGGGCCTAGTGGAGGCTGCCCCTGGTGGCTGGGGGTGAGGGTGGTGGGAGACATGAGTTGGACATGAGTGGGGGCCTGGTGGAGGGTGCCCCTGGTGGCTGGGGGGTGGGGGTGGTGAGAGACATGAGTTGGACATGAGTGGGGGCCTGGTGGAGGGTGCCCCTGCACTGCTGGGGGGTAGGGGTGGTGGTAGACATGAGTGGGGGCCTGGTGGAGGCTGCCCCTGCACTGCTGGGGCGTGGGGGTGGTGGGAGACATGAGTGGGGGCCTGGTTGAGGCTGCCCCTGGTGGCCGAGGGGTGGCGGTGGTGGTAGACATGAGTGGGGGCCTGGTGGAGGCTGCCCCTGCACTGCTGGGGGGTGGGGGTAATAGGGGACATGAGTGGGGGCCTGGTGGAGGCTGCCCCTGCACTGCTGTGGGGTGGTGGGAGACATGAGTGGGGGCATGGTGGAGGCTGCCCCTGGTGGCTGGTGGGTGGGGGTGGTGGTAGACATGAGTGGGGGCCTTGTGGAGGCTGCCCCTGGTGGCTGGGGGGTGGGGGTGGTGGGAGACATGAGTGTGGGCCTGGTGGAGTCTGCCCCTGGTGGCTGGGGGGTGGGGGTGGTGGGAGACATGAGTGGGGGCCTGGTGGAGGCTGCCCCTGGTGGCTGGGGGGTGAGGGTGGTGGGAGACATGAGTTGGACATGAGTGGGGGCCTAGTGGAGGGTGCCCCTGGTGGCTGGGGGTTGGGGGTGGTGGGAGAAATGAGTGGGGGCCTGGTGGAGTGTGCCCCTGCACTGCTGGGGGGTGGGGGTGGTGGTAGACATGAGTGGGGGCCTGGTGGAGGCTGCCCCTGCACTGCTGGGGCGTGGGGGTGGTGGGAGACATGAGTGGGGGCCTGGTGGAGGCTGCGCTGGTGGCTGGGGGGTGGGGGTGGTGGTAGACATGAGTGGGGGCCTGGTGGAGGCTGCCCCTGCACTGCTGAGGGTGGGGGTAATAGGGGACATGAGTGGGGGCCTGGTGAAGGCTGCCCCTGCACTGCTGGGGGGTGGGGGTAGTGGGGGACATGAGTGGTGGCCTGGTGGAGGCTGCCCCTGGTGGCTGGGGGGTGGGGGTGGTGGTAGACATGAGTGGGGGCCTGGTGGAGGCTGCCCCTGCACTGCTGGGGGGTGGGGTCGGTGGGAGACATGAGTGGGGGCCTGATGGAGGCTGCCCCTGGTGGCTGTTGGGTGGGGGTGGTGGTAGACATGAGTGGGGGCCTGGTGGAGGCTGCCCCTGCACTGCTGGGGGTGGGGGTGGTGGGAGACATGAGTGGGGGCCTGGTGGAGGCTGCCCCTGGTGGCTGGGGGGTGGGGGTGGTGGTAGACATGAGTGGGGCCTGGTGGAGGCTGCCCCTTCACTGCTGGGGGGTGGCGGTGGTGGGAGACATGAGTGGGGGCCTGGTGGAGGCTGCCCCTGTTGGCTGGGGGTGGGGGTGGTGGGAGACATGAGTGGGGGCCTGGTGGAGGCTGCCCCTGCACTGCTGGGGGGTGTGGGTGGTGGGAGACATGAGTGGGGGCCTGGTGGAGGCTGCCCCTGCACTGCTGTGGGGTGGGGGTAATAGGGGACATGAGTGGGGGCCTGGTGGAGGCTGTCCCTGGTGGCTGGGAGGTGGGGGTGGGGGGAGACATGTGTTGGTGATCAGTAGTGCAAGGTGACATGTGGGTTGGCTGGTGGGCATGGCCATGGTGGATGGGTTGCCTGTGGGACATGAGCAGGGGTGCAGGGTAGTACCCTGTGGTGTGGGCTGCCTGCAGGGGCCGTGGAGGGTGTAGAGGGAACACCTGGGGGGACCCACATGGCCAAATCACGTGTAGCATTCCCCGGCACCACCGAAATACACGTCCCCTGGCAGAAATTGCGTGTGAATCTTCCGCGCACATCGGAATACACGTACCCAGGCCAATCGCGTGTGGAACTTCCCGCGCACCCCGAAGTACACGTACCCAGGCCAATCGCGTGTAGAACTTCCCACGCACCCCCACCTAGCCAGGCCAATCGCGTGTGGAACTTCCCGCGCACCTTGTAGTACACGTACCCAGGCCATTCGCGTGTGGAACTTTCCACGCACCCCCACCTACCCAGGACAATCGCGTGTGGAACTTCCCGCGCACCCCGTAGTACACGTACCCAGGCTAATCGCGTGTGGAACTTCCCGCGCACCCCGAAGTACACGTACCCAGGCTAATCACGTGTGGAACTTCCCGCACACCCAGGAACACGCGCACACGCTATTTGTCACACAGCGGGTGTCCGTGTTTGTCGGTGCCCCTTTGCACCTTATTTGTCCTAGAGGGCACTGTATGGGCCATTCATTATGGCTGTATATGGGTGCTTTTTGTTAGCGCACATTTTGGCGCACATTTTTTTCAGTCGCAGGGGCGCTACCGCCTGCTTTCTTGTGGCATACTTGTTTGGCCCTGTGCGCGCCTTTGACCGTGCGCTGGTTTGCCCTATTCGATTCCATGAATACGGGTTGCAGGCGAGCGTGTGGGCGTTCCGCGCACTTGCCTCCTGTACTTCCCCCGTGACGCCCATATTTTCACGCGTTGTTCCCCATTCCGAGTGTTACGCCCCGTGTTCCGCCTACTTTTGTGATGTGCGCCGCGCTATGTGCGATTTCGCAGTGGCCGTGGCGCACCCTGTTGGATGACCTGTGCGCCGGCGTGCACGGCGCACATTTTTATCGCACATCCAATGTTTTTCTTACGCACGGACTTCCATGAATCGCTGTGCGCTGGTTTTCCTGCGATTTTCGCACTTGCACTGCGATTTTCGCACTTTTCCTGCGATTCGCACGTTTTGGCACCTCTGTGCGGGAATTTTCGGCGCACATTAATTCCATGAATCGACCCCATAGTTTTTTAAGGGTTAGTGGGTATAGAAGTTATGATGGGGTAGGTTTGCTAGTGCAGGTGAACGGGGATATTAAAAACTGTGAGGCTATATTCGTCCAAGTAACTTACCACAGAGTAATTTCCTAAAACAAAACAACATAGAACCCTGTGTTTCACACTGATTAACTTGTAATACATTCCATGACTTCTTCACTAGTACCCACTTCGATACTCCTTTAAATGTCCAAAGGGATTACAGGCACTGATAAGGGCACTGGTGCCGGTAGTCCCTTACATCCCTACTACGAAGTCCCTTAGCGGGTCCCTTCCTTAACGCCAGGTCTGACCTCGTGTTAAGGACGGGACCCGTTAAGGGACTTCAGAGCTAATAACGGTACCGCAAATTGCTACTTCCCCATTCCCATTGAGCCCTATGTTGGCTCAAATGGGAATGGGGAATGGTTCCCGGAATGGGGACTTACCGGGTCCTCCAAGGTTGGAATGACCCGGTAAGTCCCTATTCCGGGAACACGGACCCGGAATGCTGTAAGGGGGTAGCCATGGCGCTAATAGCGCCATGGCTACCGCCTACCGTGTAATGAGGCCCCATGTCGCTCTATCTTCATATATGTGAAGTCTTCCAATCGGCTTAAACATGTGTCGCTCTTCACAGTTTTTCTTCATATCAATCATTACTTTTCCATGGGCTCCATTCCTTGCTTTCCACTCTTAAGTATACACGTGAATTTCCCAGCCCTAGATTGCTGGTGGTAAACACACTAACTGACATGCCTTGAAGACTATTCGGATTATGTCACCCACCCCACTCTGTTTTGGGTATTTTCGGTGATTGATACATTCACTGCCTGCCTTCTTGCCAAGTTCACCTTTCATTATTAAATTATTAAATCATTTCCTTTGTGTGTGGTTTGGGCTTGTCACCTGTTTAAGAACATCACTGCAGTGTGCTGCAATAAGGAACATTTGCACCCAGGGAAGGGCAGTTAGCCAATCAGGTGGCTGGAAGAGCGGGCAAGAATACACTGCATACCACCCGCCCTTTCCAGCCACCCAAGGCCCTTCCCCAGGGGTGCCATCTTGATTGTGGGCAGACAATAAATAGACTTTCTTGTTGTCATCCTACTTCCCCACCCTCCCCCAACCCCAAAACAAAACTCCCTGCCCACTTACTTTGTGCTCCAGTCGTGGCACTCCTCCCACCTGTGGCCACTGCCATAGAAATGGAAAAGGGACTTAGAACCTTTTCCTATGGCAGCAGCCATCTTTTTTCCCCCTTGGGAGATTGGTCTTGTGCAATAAAAAATGTGCATCCCAGGCAAATAGGCTGCAAATAGCTATCCCCCCTCGTTGGAGATGCGTACAAGGTCGGTAACGCCTGCAGCACTCACCGAGGCCCAAGCATGCCCACCAACTCTGGGTTGATTGCTATAGAAACGTCAAGCATGATGACATTCAACTACATTGAGTTACTTTCAGAAGAAGGCATACTCCAGCAAGACAGTAACATGAGACGGTATGTTGAAAGTAGCAGGCATTTATGTGATTGAAAAAAATAGCATAATCAATAAAGGTCCGGTCATAAAATGTTGATGCATGTGCGTAGATTTACTTTGCATTACCGAGAACTATAACAAAACAGAATGTGTTGGATCGATTGCATGAATGTTTGATTGATTTGACAGCAATGTGAGGTACATTTGGTGATGCATTTTTCCCAGATCGATGATTTATTTAGACTATCAATGTAACATGTGTCATTTTCACTTTGTTTCACTGTGAAGACTATTATTGCACACACGTTTATTAAAGGAAATAGCATGTGTGCTATCCGTGTAGACAGCAGCTGGACTTTCTTTTCTTTTCTGGATCACTGGAGGGGCTGGGAGTAAAATGATCACTATTACCTGCTCTCAAATAGCCAGGGGAATATCATTGTTTGCTGACTAAAACCCCGATTCTCCCAGAGTTTGTCTAAGCATACATGGAAGTTCAATGGCCACCTGTGAAATGGAATACAACGCTGCTCAGGACATCTCGGTCTTCCAGCGGCTGAAAGGGAATGCCTGTGTGCACAGATCAGCAAGGTGATCGTGGAAGAATGTAGCACTCCTGATTTCCTTTTTTTCGTTTCTTTTGAGAATTAGACACTGAAGGAAAAACACAAAGGTTGCAAATTCACCAAGGTAGTGCACACAACTCTACAGAGGTTGACATTGCAACTCCTGGATACCAACAACTGAGTCACTTACAATTGGCACAATACAAATAAAATAAACAACACACAGAAAGTGCAATGCCTCTAAAATTAATAAATCGCATCAATAATCAAAGGCAACATCAAATATAGAAAGATGAATACTTTTACAAAACGGTTATTCTAGTGTGGCTTTCAATATCCTGAGAGGTGGGAATTGTAGTGAATGGTCAGACCTATGTGGCAGTAGTGGGTGGAGAAGACGTTCACCTATGTTTTACGCTGAACACACATTCCCCTACATTACTCTACATACAGACCCTACTTTATCTAGAAACAATACAAGTCTCATTTATCAAATAAGTCAGAAAGTTCTTGTCACTCTCAATATTACCTCAAATATTGTTTTCCTATTGCTGAACTCTCGTGTGGGTAGTGGATCAAATACATGGTCTGCTGCTTATTATAAAACGCAACGCAATCAATACATATATTTTTGTATTAGGAATCTGAGAAGTGCTTAGAGAATTACACAGCATCTTGAATGGTTGCATGTGATTTTCATTAATATTTTTCTTTTCTCATCTTCAATTGTGATGAGACTCCCGCACAAAAAGGGTCCATTTTGCTTCCGGTCCCCTGCTCTCCTCCCATTACCTCTGATGCCTCTCTGTGGCGCACGCCTGGAAACTCTGCCCATTACGTCTCCCCACACCCATCCCTTCTCTTCTCCCCACTCTCCTTTTCTGTGGCGATTTCTGCAACCTCTGCCTCTCCCCTGGACCCTCTGCCCTTCCACTCACCCACTACTCACTCCTTCTTACTAATTCTACTCCCCATTCTGCTTGACCCATCCCTACCCCCTTCCCGGTTCCCACTCCTCCTCCTCCTCTGAGGAAAGGGTACATGCATGTGGCACACCTCTTGATACATTAGTCAATAACCGTAAAGAGATTTGAGGAGAAGCCACATGTCATTTATTTTGACATGGGTTGAGGGCTCGGTGCGAGGAGGGCAGGGGGACTGCGTGCCAGGGGCTCCTATCCCACATTCCCAGCAGAGAAGATTCCGAGGATGCTCAGAGCAGGGGCTTTACCATGTGGTAAAGACCCTTTTTCAACCCTACTGATTGGCTCGTGGATGGCCTCACCGCCTCTCCCAGCCGGGTGATAATACTAAAAATTAGCTGACAAGACACCTACTATCTACAGTTTTATATTTTCCTATTTCATCAGTTACTCTATTCCAATAATTTAAATAATATATTTCTACACACTTCAAAGAATTTAGAATCAGCATTTTAACAAACTCTGTGTGTGTGTGTGTGTGTTTGTGTTTCTCCGCTGTTACACATACTGTAGAAAATCATCATTACATGCATTGCCCATTTTGAAGCATCAGCAACCATTGATTTCTATTGATTGGATGGTACATCCATTATCTCGAATGGAGCTGTGATGTGTTTTTTTCTTTCCTTTTGGCAAGGTGCTGATTGACCAATACCTGTTTACAAGACCAATACCTGTTTACAAGCGTGCCCACTAGGACAAATCGATGCATCCATTTTTGGAAGTGAAGGGGGAATTATCCGTTTTTTACCACACGCAAGTGCTTTTCGCTCCTAAATGTTTTCTATGAACATTATACGAGAACCAATAAAAGTGCTGGAAGGAAAGATCTAGCTCTAATACCCTCTCCAAAGGCTTGTAAACTTCTAAACCTTGCATATTGGATTTAAATGAAAAGATGACGCAGCTTTTTCGCGTGATACTGTGCATGTTGTGCTTTACATTTCTGCTACTTCTGTAGACAGTCTATAACGCTCGTTACACTTAAGTGTTAAATATAAAACACGCTTCCTAAATTGTGTATCATTTTGTCATGAGTATGTCACCATGGTTCTCCTTTTGATTAGATTGTTGTTTTCGAAGCAGTATAGGAAGAAGGCAATGTGCTTAGTTGAACACTATTGCATTTACTTTCCTTTATTTGGTTAACAGTATGTTACTCTTGGTTTAATGTTTCTAGATGGTGAGGTCAGAATCTGTCGTTGTAAAGATGCATGCCGTGTTGGCCTGTTCCCAGTTACCTGATGCGTATTATATGTGGGGTCCAAAGAGTGGACCCCTTAATCAGTTTGTATGTGAAGTCCTGGCCAATGTCACAACTCCAAGGAACTACATTAAGAATTCCCCTGTAGCAGGGCAATCATGACACCTATTCAATACAAGACTATTCAGAGTTGTCAAAGTAAGGTTGTTTTTTTGTAAACCTGACAGTGTGGTCTGCACGGATGTGATCTTTGCAAGTTCACTGTGCATTTTGCAAACGATCATCCAACCACAGCAGTGTTGGGTCAGCTTGCATTTGTTTGCTATCATGCTATCAGCAATATGTAGTGGATCACACAGAGAGATATAACAAGCATGGCGGTGGACTGTGTTCAGTATTTGGGTGATACACACTTTGCAAGACCTACAGTCATACAGTGGCGTACACAATGTGCAGACCTCTCTGAGAGCCATACTGTGGGCCCACCCTCCAAGCTCCTAAAAACATGGGATGCACCACACTCCTGGATGGCTTGGGCCAACAATCATGTGCAATTCCCATGATGATCATGCCTCTGCAGGGTCACGCTTGCCCTACGCTAGGTCAACGGTGTAAGTATGTTTGTAATCAGCCCTTAACTCTTTCACCAAGCTTAAAAACAAGGAGACAATGGCAGGCCCTTGGCACACATTAGTACCAACACCCTGGTGACTGGTCAATTTTTTAATAGGAGAGGTGTCAATATTTATCACAAGTATACAATAGCAAGCAAGCGCTGCAAGGAAGCCCAAACCAACGAAAAAGGTTTTGGCGATTGGGGTTTCCCCCCTGAGAACAATTTTGATGGGTTAAAATGATGCATTACACAGCATGCTTGCTGTGAAAAATGGGGTAAATAGCCAGACAGTTTGCAACTGGTTTTGTGGGGTAACTCATATGAAAATCGAATAGATGCAAGTGAGCAACAATGCACAGCATCATTTTTTCCAATGCAATTTCAGTCCTTCCACCACAACATATGCCATTATAATAACATGTCCATGCTGGCAGTTCACATACATTTCCATTCTGGCTGCCCCAGTGTATGGCACTATTCCCATATAAGAACAATCTTATGTTTACTTTCATGCCTAAAATTATATTATCAGAAAACATGCCTGGCTCTACCAAAATATCAGCCAGTACTCCCGCGTATGAACATACTCCTGTTGGCTTTGCCATTAAACATGCTATGGCACTGTAAAGTAGGTGCAAAAACTTGATTAGCCAACAAATCAATCCAATGAGCAATTAAAGTGCATGAGTAGCAAGTAAACCAATTGTTTATTACATGCGGTCTAGGCTGGGAAAAATACAAGCATCATTCAATGTGTGATCATTAAATTGTGTTTTTGTTATGCGAGTGAGTGACATCGTATCCTGGACAATGTTTCAAGATACATGTAAATGAATATTCATTGATTGAACAGTAGTTGCTGTCCCCAACATAATTATATACAGTACATAACTCTATTGGCCTAACCTACCCCTCATGACCAATCTACCTACATCCTATTGACAATGACCTCATAATCAGGTTATCCATCTTCTCCATTTATATTTGTTGTAAATTCTTACATTTTGCAACATGCAAATCAGTTCCCCATTGGTTATCCCACCTCGAGTGTTCCATTTTGTATTTCTTCCCCCTTCATTAACCAATCGTTTTGTGAGGTGTTGACAGTGTGGCAACTAAAAACGAATACCTCATCACTTTCTAATGTGACCCAAATGATGGTGTATATAGATTTGAGGTAGATACATACACAACAGCACTTCCAAAAATTAATGATTAGTACAAAAATATTTTCAATGTATTAATAGTCAATAAAACACAATTAAGCACAGTAGAAATAAAACACTAAAAAAATAAAGTACTTGTGACACCAAAAAAGGCTAATGGTCTAATAGCAGCAATTCACTACTGATATATTGATGACATCAGCTAGCTTCAAACTCAGGTCTTGCTCAACATTTGAGAGTCAGAGTTCTAGTATATTGAATGACATGTTTCAGTTCTCTATATTTTGTATGGAACTTTGTTCAGGAGGATTGCTTAATCGATCACTTGAACTTTATGGTCAATCTAAGATGATCTTTCCAGAACACACCATTAGTTGTGCATTTATATTGGCAGTGCTGTTGGTAAAGGATAAAAACAAGGTTTAAGCCAAATAAATGCTAAATATCTTGGCATTCGATATATCTGCAAATGCACAAGGTTAGGGAGGGAATCGTTAGCTTGCCTGGGAGTGGTCGTAGTCTATAAGGAATATTGGGTTCTTCTATGGTTCTCCAGTATGACTTAGGTCCTCAATTGGATGCAATTGTCTGAAAAATACATATTATTTGTATCAGACTACGTAGGACACCCGGTCTCCATACATGTATTGCTCTCTGAAAGTTACTGCATGCCAAACTTCTTTATTTATGTTTTTATATATAAAGGATTCAGGATTCTCATTGACAAGGAACACATGAATTACCTCTACGTGTCTCAGCAATGATTAGGGGAATCGTATGGCCCGTAGTATAGACAGTCTATGGTGAAGGTTATCGATAATCAGGCGTTCACGTCAGCTCCTCAGTGTTCTGTTAAATAAAGGTAAGTTTAGTGATGATTGGATCTCAACAGGTCTAGTTTGCATTTTAGCCATCTGTAGAGCTAGAAAGAGACTGCTTACCTGTCCCAATAACGAGTTGGAGGTAAGTAGGTTTTCTGAGTGGTCTTATCTGTATCACGAATTAGGGTAAGGGTCTCATATGTGGCAGTGTTGCTTAGCAGCCACCTACTAAAAGTAATAACAAAAAACGACTTTTAGTCAGTAGCCATGCGGCCACATGTTCATACATCAATTATTTTTACAGATATAACTATTGTGTTAGTAAATGCCCCCCTTTATATTGTTCAGAGCTCTCTGTGTCTCTATCAAATTGTTTAGACACGCTATAGAATATCTATAGGGAGTTGCTCCTCTTACCATTAGGCAATGGTATAAACTTCCTCCGTTTTTGGTTGAGAGCTCAGTTTTCGGGCCGAAAAAATTGTTCCAGCCGTGACAGTCTTGCTCACGAGTGTAATTCTCATTCAGATGATCAGTCTGTACATGAATAAAGGGTGTAATTATTCAGAAGCACCGAAACGGCCGATAGATTCCAAAGAACTGCGAAAACACTGTGGGCAGGCATATATACAGAAGACCAACTGCAAAATCAAAACCCCTATTTACAGCAGGGAGCTCCCATGGTCCACCACACAGACAGGAACCAAGAAGCTCTCAAGCAGGGGGCACTTCCTGGTTCGTGACACGTGCAGTGGAGCTAGCATTCCTCCATTTCTGACTGAATCAGAAACTAATTATTTCTTTCACTGCTCGAGTTGGAGCCACTCTGGAGCAGGGGCACCTCCATTTTATGCCGCAAAGGACAATAATGTATTATAATAGACCTCAAAAATACACCATGTATCAAATGATGAAAAGCAGAGCCAGCCATGCCTGACATGTGACTGACCCTCCTGGTCTGACATGCAATCTTACTATGCCCCATTTCAACTTTAATATTTTGATAAACTTCTGAAGGATGAAAGGCTGAGTTATTCTTACCCATATTCCAACCTGGGACCAGGAGGTTACACATTGCTCTCCACTGTAGGGGCTCTAACCCACTAAGAAATCGTGTTTCAGAGTTCAATGTGTCCTACTTGAATAACCTTCACAGGAATGCAGCACTCCATTTCCACTTGCAAACCAGACCCCCACGCACCCTCAGCCGATCACCCTTTCCTCTAACCTTTCTCTCAATTCCCTATAGCTTTTGAAGGTATTGTGTGCATGCTTTTTCCCACGTATCAGTCCGAATTGCTCCCGCAATTACTCAAAGATGTGTTGCTCTTGACAGATATTTGGGTGAATTCCAGCTGGAAGAAAATTCTGCGGAAGCCTGCACATCTATCCGTATCTCACTAGGAGATTCACTTGAGCCCAGTCTTAATAATGAGATTGATAAATTCATTAGTTTATGAAGTCCCATAGACTTCTTTACAAGTCAGTGCTCACACAGAGAAATGGCCAATAAAACGACACCGGGCCTGATTCCAAATCTGGCATTAACAATAAAAACGTGGAATTGGATCTGTGTCACATTTTACCGTTCACCCGAAGTATGAGTTTTGTGACTGATACTCATTTCCACCTGCTTTTGTGTGGTGGTAATTGCATCCCATAACAGTATTGCTGCATGTGATATTATTGCATGATGTAAACATGCATGAGGTAATATTGGGCATCATTACAACTCAGGCGTTAAGGGGTAACGCCACTGTTAACCCTTAACGCCTGATTCTGATTTTAACGCCTGCTTTTAGCAGGCGTTAAAATCCATGGCGCTAACCTGCCATGGTGCTAATTACGCCGCCATAATTTACGGCAGCGTAATTAGCGCCTTCCCCACTCCCATTATGCCCTATGGGGCAAAAATGGGAATGGGGAAGGGAAAATGGGAAATGGGGATTTACCACCCCACTCACCTTGGAATGGGGCGGTAAATCCGCCATCCACCATGGTGTAAACGGAGTTTACAACATGGTGGTAAAGTTGGTGCACTTAGCACCAAGGTTGTAATGAGTCCCATTGTGTTTTCCCGTGGGATCCAAAATGTGAAATAGCTGAAAGGTTCTCATGAAACAGTATAAGGCAGATCATTCAAATTACTGCATGCATACCACATGAGGCAACAGCAATGGAAATACCCGCACATGTGTAATCAGGCCCATAATATTTGACATGTCTTTCTCATTTAGAACGAGAGAATGTTTCACTTTAATCTGCATTTGCTGCAGGAAGAATATCCATGGAATTGTGTCCACAGAAAATCATCTTATCTACAGAACACCACATCTGAGTAAGAGGGCAGGCACATAACATGCTCACTGGAAAATAATTCACAATTCTTGCAGTACTGGAATTATATTTTTAGCAGGTAAGTGCTATTCGCACAAAAGCTTTGCATGTGCTGTGTTGGGTGTCCTGACCCACGTTTAAGCTATCATGCCACAACATTTGGTGCTGTGGGCTTAGAAAATTCAAGATGGCGGAAAACCCACATGTGCGCCGAAATCCAGGAAAGCTGCGCAGTTTGTGCGCACACTAAAATGGTTGCCTCACTTGCCACCCACCAGTGCGAGAATGAAAGGCCGGGTTGCCATGAGGGAAATGGGTTGCCAAAGGAAAAACAGTAGCGCCGGTTAGCTTCAAAGCGCTTTAAAACCACCATTGGACTACCCGCACAGTAGTCTGAAACCATTGGGAATGGAAATGCTGATTGCCAAATGCAACCTAGAATTGTGGGGAATTCATTTCTTAAATCCCAAAAATGGGTGCAGTACCAGTACTCACCACTATCCAAAAGCCGGCAGTTTAAAACCACCCTGTGTTTCTCTGAAGGCAGGCTCAAACTGTCTATTTTAAACATTGCAACACATCTAAAAACTCACTGGACACCAGCAGACATTTGGTAGAATGGAGTGTTGTGTGCCTACTAAATCTGGGAAATGAAGAGCCCAGAACAATGCTTATAACAAAACTGGCTGAGCTATGGAGTCAGCAGTTTAAGTTGCACTGGATTTAAAGACACTAAAATCGAAAATGTTTAGATTAAATGAGTGACCTATGTTTGGTATCACATGCCTTTGTAACTGTTGAAATGTCATAGTTTTGCACTTAGACTCAGCATCCTAGCTGCATGTGTAAAATTGCAAGTTAAGTTAAAAAGCAACAAAAAACCTGCCAGTTAGCTGAAGGTCTGGCTTAAGGAACTTGATTTTGCTTGGCAGCTACCCCCATCAGGAGTGAAACTTGAGTCACCACTGTGTTCCCAGGCCAACCTTCCTTTTGCTGCCCACACTAAGGATATGCCATCTATCTGATAATTGAATTACCTGTGCTCTGCAGGAGAGTGAACAAAGCCCTCTTCACTCAGTCAAAGGTTTTATTACGCAGTCGTAAAATGTAGCTTCCTCTTGGCAGGAGCTGGGAGGGGCACTGCCTGTGAGAGCAAGCTGGCTTGGCAGAACTGGATTAACCAGTATTTCTACCTTGTGCTGAGAGAAAACCACACCCCTTTGGAGCCAGAACATAACTCTAAAAAGATGAATAACTCATAGAGCGGACATGTGAAAATTTTATAAATGATACCATAATTCTTGTGATTTTTTTGCCCACATTTTAAGAGGTTTTTCGACCCGGTGGCGTGTTCAGGGGGGTTTTAGCGGAAAAGTGGATATTACTCTAAATGTATGCATGTTAAAAGTCTGAAACTTCATCAGTTAATGTCCCTACTCCCTGCGCACATGTATGTAAAGTTGGGTCCATGTCAGAAATTGAAAAATCAGTTAAAAAGTCCATTATGTGCCATCTCTGAATGCAAGCTCCTAGAAAGAGCAGATTTGGACAGAGACATGGCTAAATTCAGCCACACCATGTATATGTAATTTCAAGCAACTGTGTAACTGTGAAATATGTCTTTTATTATCAAATATAGAATGTGTGCAATCTGACAGAGGAGTGTCCTATCTGCAAGCCATAAAATGACATCCCTCTGACTCACAGTTCATTTCTCAATCAAATGATAAATGGAAGTTTGACCAATTAGAAGCTGAGAGAGAGGTAGGGTCAGTGATGCTAGAACACACCCACATTCTAAACACATAAAAGCAGACAGACAGGACAGATAGGGACCTTCAATTCCATTTGCTGCAACGCGCTCTGCCGGACCATACAACATCCAGAGATCCAGACTTTACCTCCATCAAACCTCCAGAGAGCCAAACTAGAGACTTCAATCTATCCAGAACTAGAGACCAGACCAGAGGGAGAAAGCAGTGCTGTACCCAGAGAGAAAGCAGTGCTGTGCCCAGAGAGAGACCCGAGCCCAGTCCAAAACCCTGACCAGATCCATGGCGAGGCCCATTTCACTCAAGAATATAGTGTGAGTACCTAGAAAACTGTGCAGAACCAATCTCCTAGTTAAATTAATATAATTCAATCCATTTTTAACCTAAGTAGAACTGCAGCTTAGCAATTGTGTTATCCTGCCATCATTTTTAAAGCTGAAAAAGTGTGCGTTTAAAATTTCAAATCTGAAAAACGACCTTTATTCAATCGCTCATATCTCCGCAACCGTTTGTGCTAGAGACTTGCAGTAACTTTCATTTTGGAGCTGAGATCCTAGGCTTTCCTAGGACCCCAAAACGATAGAGATAGTCCTTGTGGTTCCTCTGTAATAGCGCTCGGCGCATCCGCGAATTTTGCCGCGATTTGCAAATTTCTTCACATGTAAAAACTGCTGCTGCTTGCCTTCCATTTGCCAGAAATTCGTTTAACCTGCTAACTATCCCTGCATCATTGCCAGTGTGAGCCTGGACTAATATTAACTAGATACCACTCACCCTGAACCTCTGAAAGGGAATTAAAAGCATTTCCAGCATATTTCTCATCCATTGCTAGCACATATCAAAGCATTTGCCTGTGTTTTAAACTTCTGTCGTGTAAGCTTGCTGGGGTGAACTGATTTACATTGATTGCATTTCTGAGAACTGTGTGTTTTCCTTCCATTTCCTTGCCTTGCATCAAGGGGGAGGGGATTGCCAGAGAAAAGTGATTACATTGTTTGGTTGAAATCATATTGAGTATTTTCTGTACTGCATTCATTGAATATTGCATCCACCTGAGCTTACATAAAGCATCCTCTACCACATTATACTTTTGTTCCTATTTACCAGTGTGCTACCTTATCCATTTCATGTCAACTCATTAGTGATTATAAGAAGTGTGCTAGTGCCAGATTCTCCGTTGTTGATCTTTATCATATCAGATTAAGTGTGCTATTCAATTATTAATTTATTATAAAGTGTGATATATATATATTTTAAATTATCAAATAAACCTTTTAAACTTGCAAAACAGAACTACTTCTTGGCTCAGTGGGGTCAGGGGGATTCCAAGAGAGGGGTGTTATATAGGGGTAGTCATCCAGAACGCATGAACTGGACCTAAAGATATATCAATAAGGGTTTTCATTCAGTATTATAGACTAAGCGTTGACTTAGTTGTAGTGTTGAATTGAATCCTCTTACAAATTGGGGGCTCGAGCCGGACGTTTGGGTTAGAATACCACTTGTGCAGCTTAATACAGTGTGCTAACTGACGGGATACATACATCCAGTCGGATCACCACGCTGCATTACGCTGTGAAGCATTCCTCAAAAGGGACACTCCAAGAAAAGTTCTGTTCTGCAAAAATAAAATACAAACTTCTGTAAGTCAGGACAGAGACCAATCTCTAGAATGACGACCTTAGTAGACATGAAAATAGCCAGAGAGCACCTCTTGCATAAGCTATTTGTGAGAGGTGAATGGACCGAACAGGGCCAGGATGTGTGGTTGCAGGCCATCACACAACAGGTCACTGAAACAGGGTCAGATATATATAGAGATCAGGGTCCCTTACATGTGGCCCTGAGTGAACTATATATGGCTCCTAAAGCCAAAGAGGAACACTATAAGATTGCCAGGATAGCAGCATACCTGTACCTATATATGGGAGACATGCAGGATAGATGTGCTGAAAGCCAAAATCTGGCAAATAGGCAACAGATGGCGTTAGAGAAGGTCCAATCTGACCTGGTCTCTTCTGAGCAGAGGCTGCAGAGGAGCCAGGTGTCAGAAGATGATAGTAGGCAGCACATCATTAAAATAAAGAAGGATATGGATGTGCTGCAACAGGAAAAGGTAGAACAGGATACCAGATTTCTGGCCTTGCAGAAGGAATACCAAGAAGGTTTGGACTCCCTACTGCAAAACCAGAAAAAGCTGGAGCAACAACTGGACTTCAACAGGGTATGTGCTGAGCAGGTAGTCACCCTGCAAGGCCACCTAGATAGAGTGAAGCCAGAGAGCAACAAACTAATTCTGAAAGACCTGGATACCCAGGCAGAGTTTGATCAGGAGCGCCAGAATGCTGGTGCCTTCCAAAGGCAAAGGGACGACCTGGCAGTACAGATGCAGGCTCTCAGTCAGGAAAGGGATACCTTAGGCCAGGAAGTCTGCCATTTAAAAAGAAAAATGGAAGAAAATCACCTGACCCACCAGGGACTGGGTGACCTCCAAAAAGAACACCAGAACTTGCTAGAGCACACCAGGAGGGTGGAGGATGCTCTAGCAAGAAAGGAGCAGGCCAATAGGGACACAGCTCAGGAGGTAACCCTCCTGCAGCAAAGACTGGCCCAGTTCTCCAGGACCAACCAGGAAGTACAGAGGGAAAATGAGGCTCTCTGCCAGCACAATGAGAGGCTCCAGCAACAGATAGCGATGCAGGAGAAACTGATAGAGTCGAGTAAGGCCTTAACAGAGGAACTGAAAGCACAAATGCAGGCTCTTGCATTGCAACAGGGAGCAGGGGCGGATAGAGATGAGGTCCGCTGGGAAAGAGAGACTCCTGACCATAACCGCAGGAGCCCTAACACCAGGGGCCTTCATCTCCCCCAGTCCCTGGACTCTACCACCCCCATGTCCCCTGGCGCACATGAGCACAGGGCCACAGGGATGGCAGATTACTATCCAGCTAAGAGTATGGGGCTCATAGGCCAGTACCACTCAGGAATGGAGGGGTGGGCATCCGGGTATGGGCACCCAAGTACAGTACAGTTCAATGGGGAACCCCAGGAGAGTAGGCCCATTAAGGGCATCCTGAAAACCTCTGCCCAGTTAGGTCAGTGGAGGGGGTACCCATCAAATCCTGGCAGCAAGGAGGAATCTGAAGACTCCTCTGAACTGCGCAGGACACAGGAGACCAGGTCCCCACATTCTGCCAGCCATTCCCAGGCTCGCAGAATCCGGGAAAACCTGGAAGAACAGACGGGAACCTCTGGGAGCAGTGCCTCTGAGTCCGAGGAAGAATGGACAAGGGTTACCCGAACCAAAAAGGCCAATAAGACAAAAAGGGCCTTGCTTAAGGACCCTTTAAAGCAGATTAAGGCGATCAGGAGCGTCATCACGCCTTACCATAAGAACGCTAAGTATTCTGTTTGGGAGCACTTAGAGTTGTTTGAACAAATGATGGAGACTTTCCATTTGAAGGACAGCCAAAACTGTATTCAATATGTAAAGTGGACCTTCTCCCCGGAATACTCCAGTTTCTTTGCAGGGCTGGAGGACCAAAATCGGATAGCAGGGAATTTATAAATACGTTTTTCCATGCCTTGCCCAAATATATCATGACCCAGCTCGTGAGGGATTTTCACGAGAAAAGATCTTTAGACTGGGTCATTGAACAGGCTACCCGGATCTATGAGGTGCAGAAACCGATAGATAGCAAAAGTAATGCCCAGAAAAACCCCAAAGCCAACAGCACCCCTGCTGCTGCCAAGGTGGCAGAGGTAAAGGTCACCCCCGTTTTGGATTTGGAGATGGGGGGGCCTAAAAACCTGCCTGCACCTAATAATGCTAGGCCCAGGAGGTCCTCGGGTCAGTCACAGACAGGGAGCCAAGGAGGCAGCCCCACAAATGGGGTCCCTCGCTCTCCTGATTATGTAAGTCCCCGTTACAAGGGAAATCGACCCATCCTGGGTTATGTGTGGACTCCTCCAGCCCAAGGGGGGGGATCCAGACAAGCACCTAACCCAGGGAACTTCCCTCCAAACTTCCCACAGGAGGGCAGAAATTTACCAAACCCTGGGCAGTACTTTTTCCCCAGATATCCACCCGACTTTCAGCCCCAAAACCATCCATCCTTCTTTCCCCAATTCCCTGATCCCAGACCACTGAATCCGGGAGAGGGGAGGCCAAGGGTGGAGGGGTACCCAAATCTTCCCAACCAGGGGTACTACCAAAGAAGGGATAGCTACCCTTCCCGGGATCAGCCCAGGGGAGAAAACAGGGCCCCGTATCAGCCTGAGCGGGTTTCCCAGTTAGAGCGCCAGGTTCAAAACATGGCGCGGGATCTGGGTCACATACTGAGGGCTCAGCAGAACCCTCAGATCGGCATGCCGGCGCAGAACGCACCCAACTCTGGACCTGGTGCTCCAGAACAATGACGGGGGCAGCACCCCGATAACTCACCGGTTCCCAGGGAGGAGGCACAAAGGGAAGGGGGGTGTAAAGCCTTGGAGGAAGCTTCCTTCCTCACTTGTAAACAGCCCCTGGAAACCCAGGAACCGGAAACAAAATCTCTTGCCCCTGAAAGTCTGCCTCCTAAGGAGCAGAGGGGGGGTAGGAGAAACAAAAGACCCAAACAGACTCAGTTTGAGGAGGAGGTACAGATCTTCCAATTTGAGGGAGAGGGATCCTCAGAGGATCCTGGGAAAAGGATCTTCTCCTTCAGAGAGGGGGGAACTCCTCCCAAAGAAAAATGGGTCCTTAGGGATGAAAATCCAGACTGGGGAGATGTGGAGACTGAGCTACCGCCGCCCACCATCTCATCCCAGAACCAACAGCAAGAAAATCCCCGGGTTCAAACCCATACTGGGGACTGCCTCCAAAAAGGGGGGGGCGGCCCAGAACCGGAACCAGGGGAACCCACAATGGCTCTGATCTCCAGTTGCCAACTTTTTCTTTCAGATTCCCAAGGCTCTCCACAGAATTCTGCCCAAATCTCTTCGCTAGCGATGTCCAAAACCAGAAAGTTAGCCCACCAGTTGTCCAAAAATGTGCATTATCTGTGCCCCCTTGAGGAGAAGGAGGGAAGATATTATGCCCCGGTACAAGTACAGGGGCAGGGTACAATTTTGGCACTAGTGGACACTGGATCTCAAGCTACCCTTCTGTCCAGAAGGGCCTTTGACGAACTGAATGCAGGAAGGGGAGAGAATTACCAAATTCCTCTCACCTCTCTTCCTGGACAACTACAGAACTTTGACGGGAAGGAAATTCCCGTTGAGGGGACTGCAGACTTGGACATTAAAATTGGGCGACATAAGTTGAAACACCCGGTCATAGTTGTGACCCCAGAGGGCACCCCTTGTTTACTAGGGAATGACCTCCTGAGAAGGTTGTCACCCCTAATTGATTGCGTAAACAAGGTCCTCTGGACCCAGACTAGCCGACCAATAAAATTAAAACAGAGTGTCAACCATGTTAGTTTAAACGGCACCTGCCACATGGTTGAACAAAAATCTGACCAAGTAGAATTTCACTTCCAGAACAACCAAATTCCAGACGTGACAGTAATAGCAGTAGGACAACAGACTGGTGATGGGGGGTCCTCTCTATTTCTGAAAATCAACCTTCCTTCCAGTCTAAAGTGGTATTCCACGCTGGAAGGAAACACTTTGAAATTCTATACCAATCCACAATCTGAAACTCCCACTCCTATAGTCCAGAAAGATGTGAAATCAGCTCAGAGCCTGGCTGATATTCAGCAAATTGGAGAGCAGTTGTTCATCCCTGTTCAGTTAAATGATGGGAAGGACTCTGTTCTCGCTCGAGTGTGTGTGAACAACGGTAAGAGCTTCATCAGCGAAGCCATGTTTCGCCAACTCCCAAAGGATCCAGCCATTCCCACCTTCAAACTGATAGACAAGTGGGAAATGGACCTGGAAGCACCTAATTCCAAACATCTCCTGCCAAGCAGGTGTATGCTCAAAATCTCCATTGGCAACAAGAGCATAGTCCACAATTGTTGGGTCGTGCGAGACGTCCCTACCGCCTTTTACTTAGGCAGTGACATTCTCAATCGCTTTGCCATTAGTTTGGACCTAATAAACTTCAAAGCTTGGTCCCGATTAGCGGATAATCCCATGGGCTTTGTTGATCCAGAAAAAGCATTTAGGTCAGCTCAATTGCTACCTTATGCAGTCGAAATTCAGGTTAAAGAGGAAGTCACCATCCCAGAAAGGACCCGACAATTCTCCCTGGAAGTGAAAGTTAAAAGGGGACAAGAGTTGAAAAACCCTGATGCTTACATACATCTAAATGCTTCTCTCCAACAGCAAGGGTTGGGGGTAAACCCAACTCCATTAGTCAACATAGAACATGACACCATTCCAATAGAGGTGGATAACAGCGACTTAAAGAGTATTACTCTAGCCGCAGGCACCGTTATTGGAATGGCGGTTGATGACCGACATTTCTCCATTGATCTTGTAAATGAACTGTTAGGGCCAATCCCCAAGGACTGCGTTGACAGTGACAGTGAGGACCATACAACACCAGACAGGATTTTTACCCGGCATGGGGGGAACTTCCTGGTGTACACTTCCTGCCCCTATGGTAAGGAAGATGTGACTTGTGATTTCAGGAGGGATGAGGTGATTTTCCAGGTCCATGAGGGCTGCCTTTCCCACCTGAAGCCTCCAGTCCAAATCAGCACTCTGACCAGGGACTTCTCCACCCAGCTGGAGGAGGCCGCTGAAATAGCCAAACCAGAAGTCTTTCCAGGCTTCAGGCAGATGGTGGAAGAGAGAGTCAACCTAGCTGATGCCTGTGTGACTCTGGAACAAAAGCAAAAGTTGAAACAAGTTTTCTTGGATTTCCAAGATCTCTTTGCGGTAGACTCGTATGACTGTGGTCGCACTGACATCCACACAACAACAATCCCCACGGACCCTGGCATGACTCCAGTGTTTGTGAAGCAATATCGTTTGCCTCTCGCATCCATGGAGTCCCTTACTGAAATAATTAAGAACCTTGAGTCCCGGGGAATAATCCGTCCAGTCCACAGCACCTTCAATAATCCGGTGCTGGGAATATTGAAGCCAAATGGCCAGTGGAGACTCTGCGCCGACCTTAGGGAGCTCAACAAACGGGTCCATACTTCCCGATGGCCTCTGCCCTACATTGACCAAGGGCTGGCCCAGATCCAGGGGTCACAGGTATTCACTGCAATAGACCTGACCAATGGATACTGGACCGTGCCTGTCAGTAGGGAGGACCAATACAAGCTGGCTTTTACCTTTGGGGGCCAGCAGTACACATGGACCCGGACTCCCTTCGGATACCTCAACTCCGGCAATGAATTCAACATTTTCCTACATAAGGCCATGCCCGACCTGGGTGCGAGGGGTAACCTGGCTTATGTAGATGATGTCCTCATCAAAAGTTCATCTGTGGAGGAACACATAGCGGAGATCCGTTATGTTCTGACGCAGTTGAGGGCCGCCGGAGCAAAACTTTCCTTTCAGAAAGCACAGTGGTGTAAAACCCGTGTTAACTTCTTGGGGCATGAGATTACTCCTCAGGGTCTTTGTCCCCAGGAAAAGAAAGTGGAAGCACTTCAGAAACTGAAAGACCCCACAACTCTGCGGGAACTAAGGAGCCTCCTTGGACTGACTAATTACAGCAGAAAGTTCATTGAGGGCTACGCAGAGATCACCAGACCCCTGATTCATCTCCTGAAGGGGGGGGTCAAGTGGGAATGGGGTCCAGAACAAGCCGAGGCAGTAAGACAACTCAAGAGAAGCCTCTCACAAGCGCCTTGCCTAGCTTACCCTGTCCGAAACAAAGAGTTCTTCCTGGAGACGGGGTTCTCTGATACGTGCTTGACGGCAGTATTATACCAAAAGCATGACAAGGTCAATAAAGTAATCTCCTATGCGAGCAAAACTTTATCCGCTGTGGAGGAAAAATTCAACGATTGTGAGAAGGCACTCCTGGCAACGGTGTGGGCATTGAAGAATTACCGTCCGTTTATCCAGGGGGAACACATTATAGTGGAGACTCCACACCAGCCTCTGCAATATCTCCAAAGTGACAGAATCCGGGCCGGAAATGTGAGTAATTCCCGAATTACTTCCTGGATTCTGTCAATGCAAGGCTTTCCTGTGGAGGTCAGATATGGCCAAAACAAGAAGAGTCCCCTCGCGCAAGGTCTGGCTGACTTGCATGATTGTGCCAGAGAAAACTGTCTCGAGGACGAAAGTCTAAAAATAAAGGACAACATGGAGGCATACCTTAATTCCCCACACAAAGTCTTTGAAGAGGACAAGTGTGAGGGAATGCCCACTGTGTATGTGGATGGATGCTCTTACCATGTTGACAACAACGGGGAGAAAGAACTAGTGGCCGGCGTAGGGAATGCATGGGTGAATGAGTCCCCAGAACCCTCCGCTGGATACAAAATTGGTCCCCGAAGTAGTCAGGTGGCAGAATTGATGGCTGTGCATCAGGCCATCCTCACTGCTGTCCAGCATCAACTCCACGAACTGGTCATAATCACAGATTCGGATTATGTACGGAACGGGTTCGTGGAGCACCTGGTTAATTGGAAAACCAGAGGCATGTTATGTGCTAACAACAAACCCTTGAAACATGGGAAGTTGATCCAAAACATTGATGATCTGGTCATATTGAATGAGATGACCATCTATTGGAAAAAGATCAAGGGTCATTCCAAAGTAGAGGGACCAGACAAAACTGGAAATGACTTAGCTGATCAGCTGGCCAAAACCGGAGCCATCCAAGGGGATCTAATTGAGATTGAGTCCCTGTTGGGGGAAATCCAGGGCACTGCCATCACTAGGTCCCAGACAAATGCTCACAACGACCTTTCAATTGCACAATGGAGTAAGGAGACCCCTGATGCTGATTTGATTACCGCTCAGAAGGGGGATCCAATTATTGGTAAATTTTACCAGCACCTTGAGGACCCTGAGAACTTTCCCCTGACGGATACCGATTACATTGGGAAAGAGGACCTAAGAGTGTTGATGAAATGTCCAAAAATGTTCCGGATCCAAGACGGTTTGCTGGTAAGGAAATCCAAAGCTGGCCACGATCAGTGGGTGGTTCCTACCTCATTCCGAAGCCTGATGTTAAGTCACGCCCATGATGCGGCCACCGCCGGTCATAGGGGGTTTCACACAACATTGGAAATCTTAAGAGAGGTTGCATACTGGCCACACATGGGCCAGGACCTCAACCAATATTTGAAGGGTTGTCTTGTGTGTGCACAATTTCAGCCATCATCCCTCACGCACCGTGCGCCTCTCCAAAAGAGGGGAATGACACTGCCATGGTCAGATTTACAGATCGACTTTGTAGGCCCTGTGATTCGCTCGGCTAGGGGGAATAAGTACATGTTGACTGTGACATGCTTGTTTACCAAGTGGGTGGAATGTCTCCCAGCCCCAAATTGCAAGGCAGAAACTGCAGCTGCCTTGATGATTAACCACATCTTTTCCCGTTTTGGTCTACCTCAAAGGATTGAGTCAGACAGAGGTAGCCACTTCACCAGTGAAGTAATGACAAAGATGTGGGAGATACTGGGGGTCAAAAGAAAGCTGCATATTGCTTATAGAACAGCTTCTTCTGGGGCAGTAGAGAGATATAACCGGACAATTGTGAGCATATTAAAGAAGTTTGTGGCAGATTCTGGGCCAAGTTGGGATATCCGATTACCTCTGGTCCTAATGGCTATCAGATCTACCCCTTCATCTGCAACCAAAATGTCACCATTTGAGTTTATGACTGGGCGCAAGATGGTGCTTCCTCAGCATTTGCTCTATAGGACCCAAGAGCAGACGCTGATAAATGCCTCCACTACTCATGAGTATGTAGAGAATTTAAGGAAACACCTCCAACATGCTTTTGCTTATGCTCAGCGGAATCTAGAAAGATCAGCTGATAGCATGAAGACCCATTATGACCTGAAAACTTCCAGGAAGGAATATCAGGTGGGGGACCGGGTCTATCTATACAACTTCCAAAGGAACCAGGCCAAGCAGCGCAAATTTTTGCCTACATGGAAGGGACCATTTGAGATCGTCGACAAGATCTCACCTGTGGCCTACAAAATCCACATCCCCAAAGGCGGTTCGGCAGAGGGGGAAAACAAGTGGGTCCACATAAACCAGTTGAAATGTTGCCATCCCAGGCACACTCTGCAACAACTGGAGGAATCCTCTGGAATCCTAGCGGGTACTGTATCAGACTAATTCAGTTCCAATCATAAAACGTACCACATCTAGTCTCTAACATACTGTGATTTGTATGAAACTGTCTCTTAGTCATACTGTTTTTCAAAATAAGAATGTAATGTTTCGTTATGATGAAATGCATATGCTGCCCCACTATCTCAACAGTGGTGGAAAAACGTCTATGAGTAGGTATTGCCGCTCTTCCTTTGTCGTCCTAGGAGAAAGAAAACCTGAAGACGGGCCGAGGAGGGCGATCCGGAGACCGGGAACGAAGATTCAATGGGCCCAGTGGACCGCCCAATATTCCCATCAGGACCGGCGAGGAGAACCATCGATCAGTACCGGATGGAGAAGAAGATGCTGAACTGTGCCATCTACAGAAGAGGAAGAAGATTATGCGGACAGACCGGTGCATGGGTCAAAACCCTTGTGCACGCGACTCCCCATCGACTCAAATTCAAGGGGCAGTCACGTGGGGGGGGCTTGTTGGGTGTCCTGACCCACGTTTAAGCTATCATGCCACAACATTTGGTGCTGTGGGCTTAGAAAATTCAAGATGGCGGAAAACCCACATGTGCGCCGAAATCCAGGAAAGCTGCGCAGTTTGTGCGCACACTAAAATGGTTGCCTCACTTGCCACCCACCAGTGCGAGAATGAAAGGCCGGGTTGCCATGAGGGAAATGGGTTGCCAAAGGAAAAACAGTAGCGCCGGTTAGCTTCAAAGCGCTTTAAAACCACCATTGGACTACCCGCACAGTAGTCTGAAACCATTGGGAATGGAAATGCTGATTGCCAAATGCAACCTAGAATTGTGGGGAATTCATTTCTTAAATCCCAAAAATGGGTGCAGTACCAGTACTCACCACTATCCAAAAGCCGGCAGTTTAAAACCACCCTGTGTTTCTCTGAAGGCAGGCTCAAACTGTCTATTTTAAACATTGCAACACATCTAAAAACTCACTGGACACCAGCAGACATTTGGTAGAATGGAGTGTTGTGTGCCTACAAAATCTGGGAAATGAAGAGCCCAGAACAATGCTTATAACAAAACTGGCTGAGCTATGGAGTCAGCAGTTTAAGTTGCACTGGATTTAAAGACACTAAAATCGAAAATGTTTAGATTAAATGAGTGACCTATGTTTGGTATCACATGCCTTTGTAACTGTTGAAATGTCATAGTTTTGCACTTAGACTCAGCATCCTAGCTGCATGTGTAAAATTGCAAGTTAAGTTAAAAAGCAACAAAAAACCTGCCAGTTAGCTGAAGGTCTGGCTTAAGGAACTTGATTTTGCTTGGCAGCTACCCCCATCAGGAGTGAAACTTGAGTCACCACTGTGTTCCCAGGCCAACCTTCCTTTTGCTGCCCACACTAAGGATATGCCATCTATCTGATAATTGAATTACCTGTGCTCTGCAGGAGAGTGAACAAAGCCCTCTTCACTCAGTCAAAGGTTTTATTACGCAGTCGTAAAATGTAGCTTCCTCTTGGCAGGAGCTGGGAGGGGCACTGCCTGTGAGAGCAAGCTGGCTTGGCAGAACTGGATTAACCAGTATTTCTACCTTGTGCTGAGAGAAAACCACACCCCTTTGGAGCCAGAACATAACTCTAAAAAGATGAATAACTCATAGAGCGGACATGTGAACATTTTATAAATGATACCATAATTCTTGTGATTTTTTTGCCCACATTTTAAGAGGTTTTTCGACCCGGTGGCGTGTTCAGGGGGGTTTTAGCGGAAAAGTGGATATTACTCTAAATGTATGCATGTTAAAAGTCTGAAACTTCATCAGTTAATGTCCCTACTCCCTGCGCACATGTATGTAAAGTTGGGTCCATGTCAGAAATTGAAAAATCAGTTAAAAAGTCCATTATGTGCCATCTCTGAATGCAAGCTCCTAGAAAGAGCAGATTTGGACAGAGACATGGCTAAATTCAGCCACACCATGTACATGTAATTTCAAGCAACTGTGTAACTGTGAAATATGTCTTTTATTATCAAATATAGAATGTGTGCAATCTGACAGAGGAGTGTCCTATCTGCAAGCCATAAAATGACATCCCTCTGACTCACAGTTCATTCCCCAATCAAATGATAAATGGAAGTTTGACCAATTAGAAGCTGAGAGAGAGGTAGGGTCAGTGATGCTAGAACACACCCACATTCTAAACACATAAAAGCAGACAGACAGGACAGATAGGGACCTTCAATTCCATTTGCTGCAACACGCTCTGCCGGACCATACAACATCCAGAGATCCAGACTTTACCTCCATCAAACCTCCAGAGAGCCAAACTAGAGACTTCAATCTATCCAGAACTAGAGACCAGACCAGAGGGAGAAAGCAGTGCTGTACCCAGAGAGAAAGCAGTGCTGTGCCCAATCGCTCATATCTCCGCAACCGTTTGTGCTAGAGACTTGCAGTAACTTTCATTTTGAAGCTGAGATCCTAGGCTTTCCTAGGACCCCAAAGCGATAGAGATAGTCCTTGTGGTTCCTCTGTAATAGCGATCGGCGCGTCCGCGAATTTTGCCGCGATTTGCAAATTTCTTCACATGTAAAAACTGCTGCTGCTTGCCTTCCATTTGCCAGAAATTCGTTTAACCTGCTAACTATCCCTGCATCATTGCCAGTGTGAGCCTGGACTAATATTAACTAGATACCACTCACCCTGAACCTCTGAAAGGGAATTAAAAGCATTTCCAGCATATTTCTCATCCATTGCTAGCACATATCAAAGCATTTGCCTGTGTTTTAAACTTCTGTCGTGTAAGCTTGATGGGGTGAACTGATTTACATTGATTGCATTTCTGAGAACTGTGTGTTTTCCTTCCATTTCCTTGCCTTGCATCAAGGGGGAGGGGATTGCCAGAGAAAAGTGATTACATTATTTGGTTGAAATCATATTGAGTATTTTCTGTACTGCATTCATTGAATATTGCATCCACCTGAGCTTACATAAAGCATCCTCTACCACATTATACTTTTGTTCCTATTTACCAGTGTGCTACCTTATCCATTTCATGTCAACTCATTAGTGATTATAAGAAGTGTGCTAGTGCCAGATTCTCCGTTGTTGATCTTTATCATATCAGATTAAGTGTGCTATTCAATTATTAATTTATTATGAAGTGTGATATATATATATTTTAAATTATCAAATAAACCTTTTAAACTTGCAAAACAGAACTACTTCTTGGCTCAGTGGGGTCAGGGGGATTCCAAGAGAGGGGTGTTATATAGGGGTAGTCATCCAGAACGCATGAACTGGACCTAAAGATATATCAATAAGGGTTTTCATTCAGTATTATAGACTAAGCGTTGACTTAGTTGTAGTGTTGAATTGAATCCTCTTACAGCTGTGTCCACAAACCTAAGCTGTAAACGAGGGAATCAATGCGCATCAAAAGTTACTCATGATGTTGTAAGACAATCTTCAAATCAAAGATTGAAAGAACACATAATGTGAAAGTGGGATATGTTGCTTGGTATTTACCTCACGTGGAGTCTAGCATTCTTTATAATTATGCTAAAATGAAATTGTTGCAACCAGGTTTTTATTTTTCCAACATCCAACACAAATCTCTGCGTCTATCCAGCAGCCACATCCGTTCAATTACCTGCAGTGATTGCAATGTATTATTCATTTGAAAAGTTGCATTGTGCACCACTGTGTTGAATTAACTTGCAGTTATGTATATGTCTTCAGCCTCTAGTCCTTATCAGGACCATATGATAAGTTAACAGAAATGTGTTATGCTTACTGCTTTGCATATGATGTGATCAATACAAAAATGTTCCCAATGTTCATATGATGCAACAACTACTGCTATCCTAGCGCTTGTCATGCTCGATAATGGCCTACTGGCATCTATACAAAGGGCCTGATTTGCAAAGTGATTTTAAATGGGATTTGCACTATTGAAAAACACGTTTGTAAATCAGGCCTGAAGTGTCAAACACAAGAAACGTTTCCAATGTTTGAACTGGGCAATAGCCACTCTTACGTCAATATGTCTCATGCTCAATAAAGCAGCCAATAATTTGATCCCATGCACCCAAACTTGATATTGTGTGTTCCTTGTGTCGTCACTCATTAGGGGTTGTGAAACGTATTGCTCAGAGCTGTTGGTGAGGGATGATACTGGCTTGTTGTCTCCTGATACAGTCAACGTGGTTATGTTGAAGGTCAGAGGCTCAAAGTTGTCAATAATGTGCCATAGATCCTAATTCTATAGTCAAACCTCTTTTAGGTGTAGCATTTACGAGTACTTGAGCTCCAATGTTGTTCTGTGTGTGTGGGTATTTGAGAGACCATCTACCCTTAGCGGGTCCCGCGAGAAGACCAGGGTGCTAACAGCAGGCCTGTTATTAACGGGCCCGTCGTTAGCACCCTCCCCATTCTCATTGAGCTCTATGGGGGCTCACGTGGGAATGGGATGTACTGGGATCGGCTTCCCGGAATGGGGAAATACGGGCCCTCCAAGGTCAGAATGGCCCGGTAATTCCCCATTCAGGGAACCCGGACCCGGTACCCAGAATGGGGTTAGCCATGCCGCAAATAGCGGCATGGCTACCTCCATTCTCGTAGTAACATCCATTGTGTTATTTTCCTTGTGTATGTTTTTCAGAAGTTGTTAAAAGATGGTGTCCTATTATTTTTCTGCTCTGTAAATCTCTGAATGCAATTGTTCAATCAATTACTTTTATTAAACACCATTGATCCACATGTTTGTTTGTTTGTTTGTTTTATTCACTTTTTATGCGCGCCAGACCCAGGGGTAACAGGGCGCAGTGGCAAGGAAAAACGAAGCTTACAGGTTACATCATGGCAAAATGTACATTAAAATTACATTGGGTTAGACAGATCAGGCATACAGTAATTACAGCAAGTATACAGGTTCAAGGGGGTCAAGATGCTCGTAGGAAGTAGGAGCCCCCGGTCAGCAAAGGTCAGTCGAGGTGAGGAGTTGAATAACTTTTTTCCTGAAGCAACGGTAGGGCATGTCTGCTCTCAGGTCTTGTGGTAGAGAATTCCAAGTTTTAGCCGCCTTTACTGGGAAACTGTTTCCTCTGATAGTGTTCAGTCTAAAGTTCGGTATTGTCAAACAGTTGAGGTTACCAGCTCTGGTGGGTCTGGAAGATGTTCTCCTATGGAGTTTGTCAGACAAGTTACTAGGGGCAGAGTTATTGAGGGCTTTGTGGGTCAAGGATAGCATCTTGAGTTTTATTTTGTTCTCTGTAGACAGCCAGTTGTGATGTCGTCTGGTGGACGAGATATGGGACTGTTTGTTAATGCCTAGTGCCGCTCTCAAGGCATTATTTTGTAATGTTTGTAGTCTCTGGGTTATTTTTTTTATTAGCTCCAGAGTATAGGGCATTACAATAATCTACTCTGGAAAGAATTAAGGCTCTGGCCAGGATTAGACAACTCTTGTTGGAGAGGAAAGGTTTACTGGCTCTAATCAGTTTGCACGTGTAGGCCGTGGAGGAGGCAAGGGATTTTAGCTGTTTGTCAAAAGATAGGGTAGAATCAAGATAGAATCCCAGGGTTTTAACATCCTTGGATACTTGGATGATGTTCCCGTCTATGTTGAAGGAGGCAAATTCCTGTCCTAGTTTTTTGATATTGGCTCGGGTACCTAAGATGATCAACTCTGTCTTATCATCGTTTAGACAAAGGCTGTGAGTGGCCATCCATGCCTGGATGATAAGGTATACCTTGTTCACCAATTCCGTGTCCTTAGCACGATCCCCAGAAAGCGGGAGGAGGATCTGTGTATCATCTGCGTAGTTAGTATAGGTGATACCAAGATGATCCAGATCGTCGAACAATGGCTTGGTGAAAATGTTGTATAGAGTTGGGGATACGCAGGAGCCCTGAGGGACACCACACGAGATCGGGGTGGGATCTGCCTCCGCGGAGGGAGAGAAGACTCGCATCGTTCTCTCGCTCAGGAAAGACTTGATCCATCCAATAGCTTCTGCCGAGAAATGAGCGGCGGAGTCCAGGTGGCTACAGAGGACTCTGTAATCCACCAAATCAAAGGCCGCTGAGAGGTCCAGGAGTAGTAGGAGTACTGTTCTCCCTTTGTCTCTTAGCTCATCGATTTGGGACTTCAAGTCTATAAGGGCAGTTTCTGTTCCGTGTAGGGGTCGGAAGCCCGATTGTCTTTCTCCTAATAGGTTGTATAGTTCCAGGTGCCTTTGAATTTGGATATAGGCAGCTTTATCCAGAATCTTGAGGAGAAACGGTACCGTCGTGATAGGGCGGTAGTTAGTAGGGATGAGAGGGTCTAATGTCTGCTTCTTTAGGAGAGGGAGAACCCAGGACTGTTTAAGGTTGGCCGGGATCGTACCTGAAGCGAAGGAAGCGTTGATCAGTTTAGCAATAAAGGGGGATAATTCTCTGGCAGCGTCTTTTATCAGCTGTGCTGGGCAGATGTCACCTTTACAGTTTGAAGGTTTAAGCGACAGGATAACTTTTTCTACTTCCAGGGTGGTCATTTTGGAGAAGTGGAAGGTGTTACTATGCCCCAATGAGTTCTTGGTATGAGGCGGATCCTGAATTTTGAGTGCATTTTTTTTTTGCTTGATTTTATTTTGGAGTGTGATGATTTTATTGGTAAGGGCTTGCTGGATATCCGTACACCAAGGTTTGTCCTTGGTGCAGGTGTCCTGAGTGGCAATGGGGGACTCAAGTTCCTTTAGAATCGAGAAGAGCTCTTTCATACTGGAGTTGGATTTCGCTATGCGGTCATCATATGAATTACGTTTTGCCTGGCAGACTTCTTTTTTATACAGTGAGGAGAGAGTGGAACGTTTGGCTTTGTTGTCCGCTGATGGACAAAGCCTCCAAGCGGTTTCACTCTTTCTTTTTAAGATACGTAGATCTTTTAACTGTGGAGTAAACCATTTGTTTAGATGAGCTTTCGGCTTACTCGGTCTAAGCTTGAGAGGGGCCACTTTGTCTAAGGTAGTGAGCATGATGGAGTTAAATTCTTGCACTAGGATACTGGGGTTTAGGTTCTCTGATAGCGCATTAAGGGTTGGTAATATAGCTGGGATTACTTTCTCTAGGGTGATGCATTTTTTATTTCTTGTTAAGCAAGGAGGTGCTGGTGGGGGGGTCGTGGGGTTGGGTCTGGCGGTAACTAAATTAAAGGACACCAGGGAATGGTCTGTCCAGGGTAGGGGCATTATAGATGAGATAGTCGTTGTACAGTTACAGTCAGCTATCCAGTCCAAGGTTCTTCCCTTCAGATGCGTAGGCTTATCAACTGTTTGAGTTAAGCCGAGTGAGTGAATAGAATTGGCTACCAGTGTAGCATTAGTATCTGTAGTATCATGGAGGCCTAAGTTAAAGTCCCCAAGAAGGATCGATTGAGAGCAAGGTTTAAGGTTATTTGTAAGTAAGATGTGGAGGTCATCTTCGAAAGTGCCTAATGGACCAGGAGGTCTATATAGGAGGTGGATGATAAGGGTTTGGTTATTATTTAGTTGGAGTTTAGCCGATAGCGTCTCACAAGAATGAATCGATTGGGTGGGTACTAGTCTAAGAGAGAGGCTTATTTTAGAGATTATCGCAATGCCGCCACCTCTAGCTCCTACTCGGTCGTGTCTAACTATCGTATAGCCATCAGGGATGGCTAGCATGAGCGCTGGTCCTGCTGCATTATGTAGCCAGGTCTCAGTGACAGCGAGAAAATCAAGGTTGCCTTCTATTATTATGTCGGCAATGTCTAGGGCATGGGCAACAAGCGATCTCACGTTGAGGAGTGCTCCCACAATAGTTGGGGTTTTAGTGACCTCTGTGGCTTGAAGAGGTGGGGTAGTAGACATATTAGGTGTGTTTAAGATATTGCATTGAGTTGGAATAGGTTGTAAAGGTTGTCCGGTATAACACGGTTTGCCAGTTTGCTTGAGGTTGGTTTTGATGTTGCTTGAGGGCAGGGATCTACGGGTGGGTTCATGCAATTTCGAGAGTCTAGCACGGAGTCTTAAGTTCCTACAGGGAGTGTCGCATGGGTGCGAAATCAGAGGGGGCTCATGACTCGAGCATACATAGGAGTCAGGAAGGTTAGTGTTAGGGTGTACTGTGGGCTTATGAGGTGGCAGGGAGTTACATGCATTGGAATTCGGCATGGTGAGTAGTTGTAGGATAGTCCTCAGTAAGGTTGTATAAATAGCTGGTAGATACATAATTGTATGGAGGTAACCTGTCTAGGTACCACGTTAGTAATTACAGACTAGGCAGAACAGGCAATCAATGGCTCAATGATGCAATACTCAGGTGTGACAGGCTAGGCAGTGCAGGCAATCAATGACTCATAGAGGCATTGCTCAAACATAGTTGACTATGGAGGTCCACAAACAGACAGTGCATGCAATCATGATTCAAGAAGGCATTGCTTAGGTCTGGATAGTTCAGGGCGTGCAAATGCAGGCATTCGGAATCAGGGGCATTACTCACATGCAGATCGGTTGTGTGGTGGATAGTGGATGGTGGATAGATAGCTGCAGTGACCAAAGTATTAAGGGCCAGTGGCAACTTGACTGGGCAACTTGGAAACGTTAGGTGCACTTATTAAACAGGTAGTGGTCTTACCCGATGGTCTAAGTCACTGGTAGGCACTCGAGAGTGGACCTGTGGAAGCAGGACCTTCATGCTGGTGCTTTCGTTAATGGGCCAGGGGGACTGGCAGAGGCAGAATCGGCACGAAACAGGCACCCAACAGGCCTTAGAATGGCCTTCGAGCTGGCCGCCGTAATCCGCCTGCCGGCGGATCCAGCTGATGAAATTGAGGCTCAGCCTCGGTTTCACGCCGCGCTGCGCCCGGCATGGGCGAGTCAGGCGCCGTGTGGGGACAGGGTCAGGCAGGCCCTGTCCGAGTTGCCCGCTCGGCGCGTGGATCCTCTGCTGGGCTGGGGGTGCTGGGGGGGCTCCTGCCCTCGCCCCACGATGAAGAAGGGTGGAGTGGGGGGTTTGCAGGCATCCAACAGGCCTTAGAATGGCCTTCGAGCTGGCCGCCGGCGTAATCCGTAATCCACATTGATGCATGTTCTAAGCTATGGACGCGGGTAGGCAAGTCATGCTTGTTAATCAGCATTCTCATTAGCCCATAAAGTATCCTAAGTCAGGGCTGTGCAGTGCCATCAATATCTTCCAATTCAATTAGTATCTTCATGTCAGACAATCTGACAAAATGGAGCAAATAGGTTTCCACCTAAGACTGGCAAAGTGCATCATTGGGTTCCAGTATATATAGATGGAAGAGGCTTGATGTAAAATGTGTCAATATACAGCCAGTGCATGCTTCTCTAAAAAATGCAGTGCGGATAAACAACCAAAAACAGTTCTTGCTCTTTGATCAGAAACTTGGTGGTTTATATAGTACATGTCCATAGGCTGTGCAAGGTGCATAACACACACACGAAGAGCTAAATAAATGCAGAAAACCTCCAGTGTTTTTGAGTCACGCACAATGTTTTGAGTTATTGGAGTGGTAAATGATATGATTGTTATGGACATTCGGGGAGAAACACAATATTATCCTGCCCCAGTGCTCTACTTGTGAGGACTAAAATGATATAAATGCTGTCATCAGAAGTTGTATGAAAAAAATAGGTAAATAAAATAGTAGAGGTTGGCAATGTATACGTTAGCTTACACTAAATAGTACATAGAGTGCATTGCTGCAGGGGTGTATTGAAGGCCCCTACGATGTGGTGTGCCCTGCCCCCCATGTTATGAGGGGCTTCAGAAATAAATGATATCTTTATGAAGTACGAGTGCATGCAGTAATACTTCAGAAATAACGTATTCTTCATGCAGCTCTGCCATGTCATGCCACAAAGGAAATTATTAATGATATGAAAGTAACAGATTGGTGCAAGCTATTAGTCATATACACTTTGCTTTCTTTGGGCACCCCTGACAGGAAAAATTCTGAACATCTGACCTATTTCATTATCTTTATACTTTGTTTGCTTTGAACATATCCTTGGAGTAGAATGTCTGACCTCTTTAACCCAATGTTTACAGCAACATTTCTCGCAAACCTCAGGGAGACTAGAGGACATTTTTATGGGGACCACTTTTAAACAGCCCTCTTTAAATAACAACGAAACAATAACTTTGTTCAAAGGTTCCCTTGCTTTCCCATCACCATTCGTATCAGACCAGTTGTATGTGTTACTGTCTATTAAATTATAACATACTGTTCCACTTTGTATCAAAAAATCTAATTTTCTTTTTATTTTATAAAACACATTTCAGTAAAATACATTATATCTCATATATATATTTTCTTATAAACAAGATTATAAATACTTTTTAGTTTAGACAGAATCGTTCCATACATATACAATGTTGTCTAGTACATCAATTATTAAACACATCATTTTATACATAGAACAAGTTTTCATTAAGGATCTATTATCAGCTACGCGCTCACCAAGCGAAGTACCGGCGAAGTATCGCTTATGCCGGTTTTGCTGCTGCTGGTGACTTTTCGAACTTACTGAATTCCGTGGATCTATCTGTTCTCTGAGAACCAACAGTATTTTGACTTTCTACTTACTTATACTAAAGACGCTCCCCTTTCAAGCCCCTAAAATCTGAATTTCTATCTCTCTTTTAGATACTTTATAGTGGTGTTTTGGAGCTACTGCATTCCACCAAGCTCCGCCCCCTACCGTGTCATGAGTCCTCATATACAGTCAGGCGCGCGCACCAGCGTACATGCACCAAGTGAAGTACCGACGAAGTACTGCTTTGCCAGCTTCACTTCCTTCATTGCGGCGGTGCGGCACTGCAGGTAACTTCGACCGGGGCTTCAGTTCTTGCTCTGTATTTTGGTGTGGGCATCGTTTAGTTAATCCCAGCGTGAGGGTATACTTACACTTATATTAATATGGCTTTTTCATTGAGAACTGGCATGCGGATGCCTTTTGAGGCCAACGAGAAGGATAACAGACCAGCTGTCTCAACTGTGAACATACGAAAATGTGCGGCCTCGCACTTGTGTTCTACTCCCAGCGGTCGGCCAATGTCAAAAATTTCAAAGGTATTTAAAAAGCCAGAACGAAATGAAAGAAACACTGATACTCGAACATTTTGGAAGGACAGACAAGGTTTAAATGACACTAAGTCTGTGCCAGTTACAGATCCTGTTTCAACTACAACCGTCTTTGGAGCCTGTTCCCCAAGTAAAGAACAGATGCAACACGCTAGTGTGCAAAAAGCCGATGTAGGTGATGGTAAAGGCCTGCTACAAGGGTGTTTTCTTTTCTCAAGTAGAATGTGAAGATGTTTTGTCTACATTAGAACATGCAAAGAAGACAAATACTACCATAAATATCTCTGTGTCCGATAGTATGATTTTGAGGGCGGTGCCTATGGCCTCAAATATGGTGGCCATTGGTTGTCCGGTGGTACTACCTTCTGATGATTTAGTGGTTATTGATTTAGATCTAAATAGCTCTTGTTTCTCAGCATATACCCTGACAGAGAACCTATCTGGCTCGCCAGTTTTATTTGCCGAGATTAGCCATCCATATTCGAATTTATCAGCCTCAAATATTGCCTCGACACCTAGAAGACCAAAAAGTTTTGCCACTTCGCCTGATCAAGGAATACAAGAGGCGAGCGGCCAAAATCTCTTAGAGATTACCCTACATGCAATGAATGTTGCGCTACAGTCGCTAGCTACTCTCTTTGGCACTTTGATGCGAAATTAGCAGTACAGACCAAGCAATGGGAAAAAATGTTACTGTGGCAAGAAAGTATAATGAACACCATGACACAAGCCATAAAGAGTAACGGTTCTGATTCACAAAAAAAATCAGAAAAATACACAATGTCTGTCACGGTTGCCAAACAAACACCTGTAAATGAGGACCACTTAGTACGGGAGGTCATAAATAAGGAGGCTATTACAGGTCTGAATAGCATGGGTAAGGGAAGTCAGAGTGCTAGCCCCCTCCCGTGCTTTGAAAAAGTTATAAGGGAAGACACAAATCGGGGCCCAGACATACAGATAGAACAGCCTTTAACAGTGGGACAGAAAAAAGAAGCTTATACTATCTTTGTCCCGGAACATTCAACACAGAATGTTTCTGTTGGCAAAGATAAGCTGAAGAAAAGACTACAGAATAAATTTGCTAAAAATCAAAAACCTATGAAGAATTCAAGCTCATCTAAACAATTCCTTAGATCTATCATTTATCCACAAAAACAAAAAAATCTATTACTAGTCTCAAGTGCGGTAACTAAAAAGTATGAACACCTAAATCAGGTGAAAACCATTTCTTCTGTCTGGGCCTTGAATCCAAAAGACCTATCCTATGCCCCATTAGATGAGCTAATCCAAATGGCAGATGAAAGTGACAAGAGCAAGAATACATCAAGCCTGCCCGCTTGTCCGATAAATGCGTCATTAAAGAAATCGAGAAGTTCATAACTCTCTCAGGCTTTGGCGGACCAATGCCATGAGATACGTAAAGCTGTTGACGCGTACATGGCTGGTTTGCCCCTCCAGTCATCCTGGGTCCTTGTCAAACAAATCACTCTCAATCCTGTGATCAACAGTATCTCGCAAAAAGGGTAGATACACTTGACTCTGAAGAACATGAATGTGTGCCTGTGTTGAGTTGCCCGACTCCCTCTACAGAAATGGTAGATGTGAGTAAAAAACAGGGAAGTAATTTGGAGACTCCAGTTGTACCAAAAAAAGTGCATTTCGAAAACTCTTACAGAAAATCCTGGTACTACAAATAGCACAAGGCAAATAAGTAATATGGTTTTGTCTGTGCTTACCCCTCAATTTCTCAAACTCATTGATAATGCAATAATTAATGGTCAGTCTTCTATGAAACCTTCTCTTCCACAGCAGACAAAAAATGATTCTAATAAAACTGAGGCTCATCATTATAAACAAAGAGATAGTCCTCCAGCATCACACTCTTTGATTTTGGCTTGTAGATCATCTCCAAACACTCAGTATGATGCAAGTCGGTGGGCGATTTTGGCCATATTCTCTGATGTTCCCATGCTGGAAGATATAGCCTCATCTGATATAAAGTTGGTGGAATTTATTAATAACCCCATTTTAATGCTGTAAAACTCTGGTTTCATTCACGGGTGATCCAGAATACCATTTGGGCTGCAAAAAATCAACTTTTCAGATTAGGCTTTGACGTCTTCACGGAAAGCTCCACACAAATACGAAATGTACCTGTGTGAAAAAATACATTTGTTCATAGATCGACTGTAGACATCAAGAACAGTAATCTTCAAAATGCTAGTTCTAGCCATTGTACTACATGTGAGAAACAATCTAGATAACTGAATATGGTACAGAAATTTCAAGAACTCTCTCTTGTAAGTTGGAACACGAGGGGGTTTCGTCATCTGCTAAACAATGATGTACTTTTAATAGGCAAACATTCTGTAGTTTTGTTGCAAGAGACATGGTTGATAGCCACCCCCCAATATGGGATAGCTATGAGGTGCAATTGAATTTGGCGATCAAAGCTGCTCAAGCAGACCCTATCTGGCCTCTTAACTGCTGTTAAAACAGGTTTGGGCCTTAAAATGGAACCTTGGGCTGCCCCTAATGCCTATATACAACTGTGAGAGTACCCACTACAACTTTTTCGACCACTATTTTCAATCTCTATTGGAATCCGGTAGGGATTTCGAATACCAAGTTCATCAATGATCTGAATGATCTGATGAACTTGGTAGTGTTAGATGTTTCTGTTAATTGCATCATTTTGGCAGGTGACCTGAACTTGCAATGTATGAGGGAGGATGAAAAGTCTGATAAAGTGAGGTTATCCATGTGGAAAAGTTTTGTAGAGTCGAGAAATGTACATGTACTAAATGGATCATTTGTGTATGATTCTCCTGCTCATCCTACATGACGTCGAGGTAACGCTGCTAATATTTTAGATTATATATATGTCAACAATGCTATGTTTTCAAGTGTTACAGACTTTTGCGCTGTAGAAACTGATGAAAACTATCATGATATGCTTGTAATGAGATGGTTGCATGGTACCCCTGGCAAGGTTAATAACGATGTGTTTAACCAGAGTAACATCATGGTAAATAATCAACAAAATAGGCTATGTTGGTCGGAATCCACAGTTAGAGCCTTCGGATCACTTCTCATCTATGAACTTAATAAAGATCGTTTGACAGGTAGACCAGAAAATGTGGTGTATAGTGATGTGATGCAGATGTTTCAATCTTAAACATATGGCAAACCCGGTATCAAACCAAAGCTGCATGTCTATAATCAGGCAGTCCAAATGAGAAAATCACAACATAATCTACAGAGGCGACAAGTCCTAAATTATCCTGTGGAACAAAGGGCAGGTTTGCTTATAAGATTACGCACCAACTATAAGAACTGGCTACAAAGCCAAAAAACTTCTCTCTATCAAGCTGATGGTGCCCAAATGCTACATGCCCTTGCAACAAAAAAATAGCTGATATATGGGCCATCTTGAACCACTCTACACATGGCGCACAAACAATTGTTCAATCGAATGGAGTCTCTGAAGGAGTGTGGATTCAACATTTTCGCCAATTATATTCTTTGGTTTTGGGTAACTCTAGCTTAGAATCCGCTGTGCCTCAGAGTACGTTTCACTTAAACTTTCAGTTAGATGATATTAGCTTTCATATAGCCAAAATAAGTGGTTTGTGAGGCCAGGACCTGATGGTTTGACCAATTATATGTTCAAGCAACATCCTGAGCTGTGGCCAACCATTCTATGTGATATTTTTACAGCAATTCATCGTACACAAGCAATTCCTAAATCCTGGAAGTATTCAATAATTTTCCCCATATTCAAAAAAGGGGACCAAACCCTTCCAGGGAGCTACAGACCAATAGACAGTAGACTTATATTAAAAGAACTAAATGCATGGACTCTAACGTGTAGGATACGTGTGGCCCGTTTCAGGCTGGTTTGGTTACTGCACTGGGAACGTCTCCCAACATCATTACACTAAATGTGTTAAAGGCTAAATATGCCCAGCTTAAGCTCCCTTTGTATCTAGCGTTTATAGATTTTAAGGTAGTTTTTGATTCCATAGATCGCCTTCTTTTGTATCGTAAATTGCAATGCTATAGATGTCCAGCTTCTCTACTTGCAATGATTATGCTTTTGCATACTGACACCACGATGCAAATTAGACTTACCACCCAAGGGCGTCTATCTGACATTTTCCCCTCTTTGAGAGGTCTTAAACAGGGATGCATTTTGGCATCTACATTGTTCAATTTATTTATTTTGGACATGGGAGAAACTATGACAGAAACTGTAGGAGATGCTCCAAAACCTGGCTGCCAAATAATTACTTGGCTGCTTTATGCAGACTATTTGGTTCTGTTGTCCCAATCACCGTTTGGCCTCCAAAATGTATTATCAAAGTTGGAAAGTTATGCTGAAGCTAATCACTTGACTATCAACACTGAAAAAACGCAGATTGTTATCTGTAATAACTAGCGTAGTAAAAAACCTATGAGATACAGATGAACTCTACAGAATATTAATTTGCACATTGTTCCACAGTATAAGTACTTGGGGCTTTGGTTTGCTTCTAATGCTACCCAAGACAATGACATGCTGGACCTAAATAACAAACTCAGTACACTCACATCTCAGGCACAAATTTTAGCCTATAAATATGGAAAATTAATATATATATAATATAAACATGTTATCGCTTTCTACTAGCAGAAAATAATACCAGAAACACGGGCTCCGAAAGATCATGCTAATTGGGACAAAAAAGGTTTTGAGATTGCCAAAGTCTGTTCCCTTGCCGATGATACGTTTTGAATTGGGCCTGTTGTCTTTAGACTCACAAGTTCTGTGGTATATCTGCTCATTGCTGAGATAATGTTTGGTGGGTATTTCAGCAGAGAATATATTGAGTATAATGGCTTGCTATTTATTAGCCTCTAATGACTCATTTCCATCTCAGTGGTGTCAATATGTATTTAAAGCCGTGTCAGATGCGTCAGTTACTTTTGAAATGATTCTGCAAAATCCTGGGCGAGCCAAAATCAAAATCTTTCAATATGATTGGGCTCAAAATCAAGAAAGATTTTGCACATATAAAGATTTTGATGCATTATTATTTGGTCCAAAACGCTATAGAGAACCGGCAAATTATTTGGTAGTTTGCTCATTGCCGTATATTAGATCCCAAAATAGGCTGTTCAGATTTCATCTCTGGTCCACCAATGAGGTGTTAGCTAGACGTAAGCTAATTCCATTAGCACAAAGCTACTGTCACTTTTGCAAAAATATTGACATGAGGGAAAACTTACATCATTTAATCTTGGATTGCCTGTCTTTGGTTGCCAAACGTAATATACATTTTAAGGCCTCTTTGCCATCTATTGCCCGGTTGAAAGATCACAAATTTGGCAAATGATATTTGCAAGCACCAAGCCGGCAGTAAGAGTGGGGATAGTCCACTTCTTGGACTCAGTGCTTGTACAGGTGGGAGAATGAAAATTTGACTGGGGTTTCTCTGGAGTTGTTTCTAGTTCAAAAGGTATTGCCATGCTCATGATAGACAAGATCTTGCTAACATTATTTTGCTAAGCTTTTGTAGATGCATTAATGTCTACTTACAAGACGAGGGAGACGTATTGAGAATTTGAAATACGTATATGATTTTGATCTTAATAATGTGATAGTATGATTATATCTTATTTTATGATATAGTTATATCTTAAAGGATGTTGAATTTTATATTGTGTTTAATTGCTGTGAATAATACGTGATGAAATATGTGTAAAATATGTAAAATGTAATTTGCTAATGGAATTTTAAAAAAATAATTGTAAAGATGATTTTTCAGCTAAAAAAATATAAAATAAAAAAAAATCAGCTACCATCTAATTTGGTGGAAACACACAATAGTCCTTACTCCTTTTGACTGTCCGTGCAACTGTCACTCATTCACTCAATCGTTCAACATTCAAAACATACCCTTATGTTTTCACACAGTTGACTATAAATTATTCAGGGGTATGTACTACAACAGTTTACTATGTGCACACCATTCTTGTCTTCTTGATTTCATTGGAGGCTGATCATCTGATTCACTCCCTGTTATCCTTCCTTTGGGCCAAATTTCCAAATGGAATCACCAAAAAACCAATGTAGGGGGTGGTGTCAGCTGCGGAATCAATCTTCAAACCATCTGTAGTATAAGTGGCAGAAGCCTGGAACTCAGGTTGTGCCTCTGGGGTGCTGAAATCAGTCCCCAGAGCAATACGGCAATGGTACTAGTCACGTAATGCTCAGTGCAGAAGAACTCCTTCATGCATCTCCTTAGAATGCAGTTAAATGGAGATGTTCTAGGATGGCTCCTAAAATCTTGCAGTAGTCTTTCTCCCTGGCACAGTTATTGGTGGCTGTACAGTATCCCAGCTTATAAATCCTCATCTGTCAACGTGGCTGAATCAACATCTTTTACCCTCTCGGGCAGCACAAAAACACCCGTAGAGCACAGGGGCATGGGTAAAACAGCAACATTTCATCAGCAATATATTGATATTGATATTGATATTTTATTTGTATCGTGCTCGTACACAAATGTATTGTCATGAGCTTAGACTGAATATGTCACCCAAATCTCTTAAATTTTTGACTGAACCTGAATCACTCGAATACAGTGAAAATGTGGGTGATTCATGATTCAGACATATTTATTCACCCAGGCCTACTCAGCCTAATATTTTCAGTTAGTCTAACAATACATATCAAAGGCCCTCATTGCGATTTTGGTGGTATTTCAGTGGTAAATTCAACAAATGATCACCTAATGGATCCGACAGATCTACTGCCAGATTACAAGTGGTGGTAGGCTGTGTTAGTCACCATTTATTTGAGTCTATAAGACACCATGGTGATTTTGGAGGAATTACCACTGGCAATAATCCTTCTGATAGTAATTCTGGTGATTTTGCCAATCTTTTGACAGAAAGTGTAGGGTTCACGTCCAGCATGATGCTGGAGGAAAATCCTCCCCTCCAAGGCCAAACCTGGAGTTTGGCTGAGCGGAAAAAGTGGCAGTAATTCTGTTACTGTAACTTCTTTACATATAGTATGACTTCACAATAAAGGAATGTCCACATTTAACTTAGCAGGAAGCAAACAATGAGTCAGTTTTGCAATCTAAAAAAACTGCTCTTGAAGTATAATAATTTTAATAGTGCAATACTTCCATTCCTACCCTGCCACCATGTATCCAGATGAATGTTGTTTAACTGATGAAACTATACTTGCTTTAATTCCTTTGTTCTAGATTACAGTTAATCAGCCAATATCAAATTGCAGAAAAAAATAAACAAACAAAGACAAATCGAGAGAGTGAGAACACAGAAATATATATTCAGTGAAAAACTTAGTTTGAGGGATGTTATGGTTAATTTGCACTAGAAAGCTGTCAATTTCAGTGACACCATTTTATTAAAGGGACATTATGGTTTCAAGGCAAACTCTAAAGACGAAAGAAAGTTGCCAGTAATTGTAAGTTGCAGAACCATATCTCGCACCCCCATGCACTGCTCAGACTAACACCCAGGACATCACAAATAGCATGATCCAAGGCTCAGGCTACACTTGTGTGCATCACTTAAAGTGCTGTCACACTTAGTCATGGCCAGAAGAGGCAGTACTCCTTTGGCATCACCTGTATGCACCACCACACTCGGACATCCTATCTGGCTGTCTCTCGGGGCATCAAGGTACATCTCCTGTGTCACCATCATCTTCCACCAGTGCCCACATCCGTACTACCTTACTTGGGCAGAGGGTAGCTCCTGCTACATGACAGGCTATACAGGAGGCAGTTGACACTTACCTTCAGATGTCCTCTGTATATACTGCAATGCTCTTATCTACAGGAGGGAGAAGATCTGGAGCACATTCGAGGTGGCTGTGAAGGCGCATGAGAAGGATTGCCCCCTCCATTAGTTACATTGCAGTGCTCAACATCTTCCCTTCTCCATCTAATCCTCCTTTTCAGTGGTTAGTCCCCCATCCTGATTCTCCTGTTAAAATAAAAAGAAGAAAATATGCTAAACCCACCAAAAAAGTAGGCACTGTTTGGATCAACCTTTGACAGTATTAAAAATAACAAGAAACACTGTAACTTTCTGTCTACCCACATGCCCCAAGTTGTCTGCAGATAGGCAGACATGTCCACTGATTTAAAAAACATAGAATGGAAGCTATATCAACCCCTTCTTTTTTCTGCTTTTTGTTTTTTTAAAAGTGTGATCTGAACATATGCACATTGGAGTACATACTCTTCTTTTCACAATGGAATTTGTTTTATTAAAACTATTCACTGCATTCTGAATATTGGAAAGAAAATGCTAATTGACAAGATTTGTAAGATGTAATCCTTCTGATTTAAAAATGTGTATTCCATCATGTCAAACATTGTCATTTTCCAAAGATGACATTCCACAATCTTGAAGAAATGCATAGACAGCTTAATTCACATTCTGCCTGTTTTTTTTTTTTTTTTCTTCAATTTGCAGACAAAAAAGCTTGGACCCTTTCATACTTGTCCTTGAGTAATTTGTGAACAAATAAACATGGTTTCTGAAAAACGATTCATCAGACTTGTAAATATATATAATGTAAAATTGTATTCCACTTCCAAGATTATGTGAGATACCAAACTGCTTTGCACACATCTCCAACCAATAAACCCATGCATCTCCTATTTCCAACCAGTCTTCATGTTAAGCTGCATGCTTTCAGCAATGAAAACAGGAAATTAAACACTTGCTGCCCTGTCTTATACAGTTCAACTCCTCTTCCACAAACCCAAGTCCTGATTGATTCAACCTTCTGATGTACTTGGATGTCTGTGATGTCTGCAGCCTCCTCAGTCCTCTTGCCCTGCAGCACATGGTAGAAATGCTGAAATGGCACATGTGATTTGTCCACAGACAGTTGCATGTCAAATCAAATTTGTCAAAACCTGACTCCTGTCCAGTGCACATCCACAACGGACTACGAGGACATGCATTAGTCTGTTAGCAACACACCATTCTACAACGTCCAACCTGGTGCATACATTGTATAGTGATAAAAGTCCTGCTCTATAGTTAAAAAACTCAATGACAGTACCGTAACTGGAACAACACAAGAAGTGCTGCAAAAAATAGAAAGCAGCCAAAGTAAATATTGTGGATCTGAAATAGAATTATACAACACAATTAACTTACAAAATAGTAACCAACAACCTTTAACCACTACTCTTCTTACAAACGCATACAAAAAAGAAATAGCAAACTCTGAAACATGTCTAGTGAAATTCCAGACAATGGGCCTCATCACAACTTGGGCGGTAACGGTAACGCTATTAGTGCGTGCGGTATTAGCCCTACCGCCGAACTCCCCGGCGCTAATAGCGCCGGATCACGAGTTCGGCGGTAATGTAAGTCCCCATTCCCAACTGAGCCCATTCGGGAATGCCCCATTCCCCATTGGGCTCAATGGGGAATCTTCGCACTAATACCACGGGCGGATTTCCCACCGGCGGTAATAGCGCAAATTTTCAGCGGATTTCCCCCCAGCTCAGAGCTGGGGTGAAATCCGCCAAAGCCCTGATTCGGCGGACCCTTAAATCCGGCGGTAATAGCGCTACCGCCGGATTTAAGGGTTACCGCCGAAGTCGTGATGAGGCCCAATGTATGCATTTGTTGTCGCAGAACTTTCTACAAGCAAAGTACACTAATTGCAGATATGTCATACAAGATTAAAGACAAGGAGAAATCACATTTGGTTCCATTTGGCCTTGTATCTAATACCAGAGAATAAGTAAAACATAGCCTGACCCTTAATACTTTGCACATACACCTCTCGGGTCCCTTCGATCGAGTGGATCGAGGTAGGTTTTGGGGAAAACTGGCCAGATTTGGAATACCAGGAGGGCTATTAAAACCAATAATGGGTATGCATGAATCCACTGGCATATGAGTGAGATTGAATAGAGAGGGGCTAATTTCTCATAGAATAAAGACAGAGTCTGGCCTAAGGCAGGGATTCGTATTGGCTCCATGTCTTTTTAATCTGAATGTGTCAGATGTGGGGGAATATTTAAATGACCCCATATTTATACCTCCTAAACTCGGTTCCCTGAAAGTCCCATGGCTTGCGTATACCGATGACTTCTTAATTTTTGACAACATGCAAATAGGTTTTCAGCATCTTTGAATGTATTTTAGCTCATGTGCCAAACAAAATTTTCTGATCATTAACCCTGGTAAAACGTGAATTCAGGAGTTTACTAAGGGGAAGAAAGAAAATAGATGTAAGTGGCATTTAGAAAATACAACCTTGTTCAGTTCAGCCAGTGTCACTTATTTTGGTTTCCACATTGTGCATCCACCTTCACTCGAGAATATGTGTGTCATGTTGACTCAAAACGTAGCACCTTTTTTTAATCAGCTGTTGAAAATTAATAGTAAGTATTGACGTGTCTCAATGAAGCTAGCAATAGATTTCTATGAAGGTAAAATTGTGACCAAATGACTCCGCGGCTTTAAATTATGGCGCAAAGGGTTGTACGGTGGGTTGTACAAAATCGAGGCCGCAGTGTGGAGATGGGTCATGTGAGTACCAAATGCAGACCCAATCACAGCTATACGCTTAGAATTGGCTATATTGTCTTTACGGGTGCGTGCAAAGTGGACACTCTTGTGAACGCATCATACGATTAAAACCTCTGTTCTAGGTTTCTTATACTACAATATTATTCTAAGTATGTTAATGAATCAGATGATAGGGTCATCACCATATCTTGCATCAGTGGGGGAGTACTGTGAAATATTGCTCCGTTACATAAACACAATGTAAATGATTTGGTGGCAAATCATGGCAAAGTGAACACCGCCCTGTTTGATGGAGCCTGGTGTGACACGATTGAGCAATTCTGTAACTACCCATCCCTGTGGCATTTGTCGCATGAGCATAAAAAAAGAGGGATGGTGGTGCTCTATTTGCTCATCTTCCCTAACCATTTTTTTTCACTCTATTTTAATGCATACTTGCTGGAACGTGTTACCAACTAAAGAAGTGCTTTTAAAAAGTGGTAAGATTAATAGTTCTGTGGCCTATTGTGACTTTTCTTACAATAGGGGAATAATAGCAACAATCAGACACCTATTATTGGAATGTCCAGCCCTTAATGTGGTGAGACTGGCCTATTTTAAGAAACTCATGCTAACAATAAATTGAGTTGATTACGATAATCTGGGGTGGCGATGTCTAAGGGTCGACTTAACAACAGTGGGAATTGCAGTATGCAGGTTTTTCAATGCCTTGAAATAAGGAGAAATAGGGGTATAATTTGTGAATACACCTTGTTTTGGCTCATCATCAGAGACATCAATCATCTTAACTTTTAGAAATGTAATTTAATTGAATGGGATTGATTATGACTACATTATTTTAAAATGATAAATTGCATTTAATTTAATTAATAATATTAGGTCCACTGTTGATATTAGTATCTCTGTTCTTAGCTTGTGTAATGTGTCTATTTGTAAAGGTTTTTTTTTTTAAACCTAAACAATAAATACAAAATAAAAAATACTTTGCACATACAGCAATAAAATAAAGTTTGATGATAACCAAATTCTATCCCCTATCCATAATAAATTAGAAATATTTTGACTTCTAAATGCTCTTCAAAAACGTAATCTATTTGAAAGTATTATAATTGAAACAGCTTCCAAGCTTTACTACGATTACATCCATTCCAAGCTATATTATTATTACAGCTCAAGACCCCCAAATTGCCTCTATCAGAATTACTTAAAGCAATTTGTGGCAAGGTGGTATATTTACCATTAGACCTTAAGGACAATGTTAAAATAATAAAAGTAGGACATACAAAACATCAATATTTAATTGATATGACATGGTATGATAGTTTATTTGTATAGCACCTATACACATGTTTCACAGCGCTTCAAGACAGGGGACGGAGCAAGGGAAAATACAATAACATTCTTACAAGGCCTTGAGACATTAAGCATGGGTAATAAAATATCGTACTGGGCCTGACAACATTTCTGATAGTACAAAAGCATTGAAAATGATTGAAGGAAGGAGGGGGGAGCAAGGAGAGGAACAAACAGTGGCTATCGTACTAGGCCTGACGACAATTCTGATAGTGTAAGTACATTTGCAATAGGTAAGGGAAAGGTGGGAGGATGGGGGAGCAAGGAGAGGAATAAACAGTGACTATCAAACCATCTCTGGGTCCGTAAGCACCTCTAGACCTTACTCTTTGTTTCTGCCTTTGCTCCTCCTCTCCCCTGCTGATCGACACTGTGCACCTGGTTTTACCCTCTGACTGTCGGGCAAGGTACCTGCTCACCCTGCCTCCCACCCGCACTGCCTCTTGGAGATCCCTTGCACTGGGGTCTGTATCTGTAACCATACAGTCCCCCCCTTTTTTCTGCACTTATCAGAAACACCCTGTCTAGCACTTGCCACTTGCTGGCTGCACTACCACTGTTTGTTGCTTTTTACTATTTATGTATTTATTATTTATCTGTATTCCTTTGCTCAGCACTTTCCACTTCTCCCCCCTTCTACCACTGCACTTTCCCCTTTCCCTCTCCCATGCACTTGCACATTCTCAATGTCACTGGACCTAGAAAGATTGTTGTTTTTGTTCTCCCTTGTTCCCCTCCCTTGCCTCGTCGCACTCTGAAACACATGTGTATGAGTGTGATACAAATAAAATATCAATATCAATATCGTACTAGGCCTGACAACATTTCTGATAGTGAAAGGACAATGACAATAGGTGAGGGAGAAGAAGGGGGGGGCAAGGAGAGGAGTAAACAGTGACTATCGTACTAGGCCTGACAACATTTCTGATAGTGCAAGTACATAGATTATGGTGAGGGGATGGGGGAGAGGAGAGAAGGTAGAGTAAAGTTAAAAGATGCAGAGCCAGTGAAATTCAGTGTTATGGAGCAAACAGACAGATGGAATGAACACTGCCATGATACAAAAGTAAAAAACTAAAAACTAAACACATAATGATGCAAGAGTCTAGCATGTACATGGCAAAATACAAAGGCCCTCATTACAACCCTGGCGGAGAGGGGTTTACGCCAGCGTAATGCATGGCGTACCTCTCCGCCAGATTAGGACTTTCCGTAGCGCCATGGCGATTTTTACGCCCGGATTTTCCGGGCGGAAAAATCCATGGCGCTACGGGTCCCCTCGTTAATTACGCCACCGTATTCTACGGTGGCGTAATTAACGCCTTCCCCACTCCCATTATACCCTATGGGGCAAAAATGGGAATGGGGAAGGGTAAATGGGGATTGGGGACTTACCGCCCCGCCAAGGTCGGAATGGGGCGGTAAGTCCGCCAACCCCCATGGCGGAGTTGGCAGCTCTGCGCCATGGTCCATGGTGCAAATTGCACCATGGACCTCCGCCAGGGTCGTAATGAGGGCCAAAGTCATTAATGGGAGCACCAAGATTCAGGACCACTATGATTTGTAATGCTTCAAAACGTCCAGCATGAGAACGTCAAGATTCAAGATGGGAGAACCAACATGAATCAAAAAGTAAATTCAAAGCATTGGCAACTTAGCAGTGTTGGTACGTCCATAATGTGGCCATCAGATTCAGACTTTGGACAAGGTGGGCTTGTTGTGGCAGGGGCATTGCAACTGTGGTATGCAGAGGAAGTGGAATGTACGGGGGGATGGCAGTGTTGCCTAGGTGCCAGAACAGAAAGGCCAACGGCGGGTGGGTGGGAAGAGGAAAGGGTAGGCAGTGAAGAGGGAGAGGCCTGGGAGTGGGAGGGTGAGTGTGGCATGACAAGCCATACATGCCAGACAGGGGACAGCTAACTACGAGTTTCAGGCATACAGGAACTTTCATAAGCAAGGGGGGCAGCTGTCTACGAATTTCAGGTATACAAGCACTTTCATACAGCAAGGGAGCCGCTAACTACGAATTTCAGACATGCAGACAATTTCATACAGCAAGGGGGCCAGCTAACTACACATTTCAGGCATGCAGGCGCTTTCATACAGCAAGGGGGCAGCTAATTATGAATTTCAGGCATGCAGGCACTTTTATACAGCAAGAGGGGGCAGCTAACCACACATTTCAGGCATGCAAGCACTTTCATACAGCAAGGGAGACAGCTAACTACAATGTGTGAGAGTCAGCATTGAGGGTAAGAGGAACGAAGGAGTCCATTGAGGGAACAGACCTTGGAATAGCAGCCTCCATGAGAATGAGGTGGTAAGAGTTGTCACCTGGACCCAGCCAGATAGCAGACATGGAGCAGACAGGGACCTTAGGAGTGGGCCTTATGAGGAGGGCCAGCCAAGCCCGCCAGCCTTCTAATAGGCCTAGATGAGGAAAGCCTGAGCCAATCCTAGGCCACCTTCAGCAGGAAACAAAGCACTCCGGTGCTCAGGGTGCATACAGCCATCTTACAATGGCAAATAACAACTGCAGTGAAAATACAAACAAAGTTGCCCAACAGAGCGCAAAATCAAAGCTCCTGTTGCAACTATTCTGGCAGTACGGATCCAAAAATAAAGATTAAAGAGAAAGAATTCCGAGCTAATGTTGCGCAATTGAGCGCACCCTCTCTGTAGCCCAGGGAGGGCCTACCTTGATGTTGAATGTGCACAAAGTCACTGTAGGTCTCCAGGTGGTTTGTGGAGGGTGGAAGCAATGCTGCAGCCGACTGGCAACCTCAGTAGAGTTAGGGACAGTGGTGAAGTGGGCACGAAGCAGGGGCCAGGATTGAGTCTTGTGAGGAGGGCCGGCCAAGGCTGTCAGCCTTCTGATAGGCCTAGATGATTAAGGCCTCAGCCAATCCTAGGCCACCTGCACCAGGAAACAAAGCACTCCAGTGCTCAGGGTGCGTGTGGCCATCTTAGAATTATAATAGTCAATGGTGTTCCAACAAAAGATACAAATAATTAGGAACAACTAGTTGACTTAAACAAAGTTAAAGTTGCCCTAGAATATTTCAAACAGAACAATTAATATTCCAAATGCATAATCATAGAAGACATTTTTTTTAAAAAAAACAACACAGCCATATGAAGATATGCCACAAACTGGTCAATTTGAAAGTGTTGACCATAGAGTTGTGGACAACATTCTTGACCAGTATACAATGTACCCACTATATTCCAGAGACACCATCGAAGATTCCTTAGAAACAAATGCCTCATGCTAAAGGGTCTCCAGTGAGTATATGAGAAAAAGGTTTGGAAGCACATTCTTTTCCACTACACCTCAGAAAAAGGAGGAAGACACAATGAAAGGCCCATTAAAATCTAGGCATCAGTATATCATTATTTCAGAATGTATTCTGAAAATCCACACAATACAAACTTGAATCTACTTTACAAACATGACAGCAATCAACTCCTTTAAAATATAAAAGACATCATGTAGTGTTGTAGTCAAGTATTACAAATGTCTTGCAAAATATGCATGGTACAAAGATTTCTGGTTCCAACATCATGCTGACGTTCACCTCATGTTAAGGAGCCTAGGCCACCCACAATGGGTTGTTATGCTCAACTGTGCAGAATATGCATGGATGACTTACATGACTTCCTATACACTGCAAACTAAAATAAAGAAGGAATAGACATAAAAAGAACAAGAAAACTCTGTAAATGTTTCATGATTCATTCACCATCATTTTATTGCCATGTTACACTTTTCTGCTCCCAAATTTGGCCATGAAAGTGATGACACTGTTTTAATATGTATTCAAAGGTTACCTGTGACATCTGATCAGAAATCAAAAATAATGACCTAGGGTCACAAATCTTACATTTCCAATGAAGAAGTGTGTCAAATATTGCTGACGTTCATACAGAAACAAAGGTAAATGCCTCACCAAATGTTGCTTTGGATTCCCAAGACCAATTTGTATCAAAGGTCTTGTTAGATACATTGTTAAACCCAAATCTCCCAAGAACACATACAACATTAAAAGAGATGAAGCATCCAAGTACATCAATTATTACAATCCTTTCATTAAACGCTTGTAGAATGCTAACATAGATATTAAATATGTTGCAGATTTTTCATCTGCAGTTATGAGATATGTCACCAAAACTGAGAAAACTGAGCTAATAGACTTCTGGAATGGCATGTCATCAGACAAAACTCTTTCATAAAAAGTGTGCAGCTTTGGTATAAAATGCTGTCTCATAGAGAGTGCGGGTCATACAAATCTGCAAGTCTTTTAACGGGTACTGCATGGTATAGGAAATCTGATTCTCTGGCACAAGCTTGGTCAGCTTCATCACGAAAAATATATTATAATCTTAAAAGAAAAGAAATTCTATAGCTACAGACAATTCTAACAGCCAAGACATTTTATAATATGATCAACTGGATAAAGAGGGCCTGATATACAGAGCATTTCCAAACATGATTTTCGCATTGAAAACAATTTTTGTAAATCAGGCCCAAAAAATCAAAACAGAAGTACTGCTTTTGGAAACACATGTTTGTAAGACATAGCTCAAAACTTCACATACAAAAATAATGTGATGTCAAACGAGACACCTGCCAAACATTTAGTATTACATTGTGAAAATCGTCTAATGCTACTTTCAGAACCCAGTCTAATTACCATGTAAAATGATCCTTTCAATCTACAGAGCATGCACACTTTTATTGTATGACTCTACTATAACTATTCAAACCTTGGAGAAAGGCGCACAAGTTGTTAGGTGAATATGAGACATTTGAGGCTGCATTTAAAGAAAATGAAAGTAGTATAACAGTATTAGCATTATAACAAATGAGAATTCTAAACAATACCAAGAAATGTTAGATAATGAATGCCAACCAGATTAAGATATCAAAAGAACATTAGACAAAGGCACTCCTGAAGGGAGTCAACCATCTCTTACAGGAAGCCAAGAGACACTGAAGGAGAAATAGCAATGAATTAAGTAGAACACACCATGTATCAATGCTAACAATCTGATGAAGAATTCTCAGTGCTCAAATCTCAGTTAAATGATGAACAACTCACCATTCACAGAGAAGTTGCTGAAGAAATTGAACCTGGATTAAAACATGAAAACAAAAGTTTAATATGACTGTGATCTTGTTTGTAAGCGGTGAAGCTGGCTCTGGCAAATCCTTTTTCATTTAAACAATCCAAAAACATTTAGAAGACAACATGAATAACTTTTCATCTATAAGAGCCCCCACAAGTCTAGCTGCTTCCAATATCAGAGTTATACATTTACACTGACAACTGCTCCTCCCAATGAAACCCCAAACAAATTAGAATATTGCAAATTTGTCAACAGAAGCTGCAACTGAAGTATGCAGAAATCTGTGTATAATGGTGCCAGTGCTTCTGTGAAAGTCTGCAGGTGGGTGCCATTCTGCCCGCCAGGTCTGACCTTGGTGGGCAGGATGGCACCAACCCGCAGACTCGTAGTGTGCCGGTCCGATAACAATGGTGCTGGTAGACTTACTGGCACCGTTGTTACCAGACCGGCACACTTCTAATGAGGCCCATTGCCTTTGGAGATCTCCTACAGTTGAAACCAGTCAAAGGCCAACCGATATTCAAAACAGGATACAAGGAATGTTGTACCAACTCAGCAGCATAGGCAATGCAAATCTATGGTGTTATTTTCGCTAAGGACAACTTGCACAAAATATGCATCAGTCTGCAAATCCAACATATGCTCTCAATTTGAAGAGCATTATAATTGTTATACTTACTGAACTCACAAAGTCATCCTTGAAAAGTAGACTGATGAATCAGCTGCATGGACAAAACATATCTGCCCCTGATGTACTGGAACAATTAACACAACACAATCAACAATTCATGTTTTTAATACCAACCCTTGCAAACTGTGAACAATTTAATGAAACAACGCTAAAAAAAGGGATGCAACCCATAGTACACATCAGGTGCATAGACCAAATAGAAGTTCAATTCATGGCACTCCCTATATGTCAACAAGAAACAGCATCCTTAAGTAACCTAGAAAGGTTATGTTATGTTGTGTCACATACATTTCTAAAGCGCACCGTCACCCTAAGGTATCATGGTGCTAGAGAGATCGACAGGTGATTATAACCAAAAGAAAGGTCTATCTCAAACACAACTGGATTGGACAATTTATCAACCCTCTGCCTAAACCGCAGAGTAATACTCAGACATAACCTTGAAGTAGAACAAGGTTCTGTTAATGGATCCATTGGAATAGTTGTTGGCTTTTAAACATAACCAAATGAAAACAATATCCAGTTTGTCGTTGTCAATTTTGACAAACTTGAACAAACTAAAATAATCCCCCACACAACAAGATGTTTCCTTATTTTCAAAGCTATGTATGTACTCAGTGAACAATTATCTCTGTCTCTTGCATGTGCTGTTAAGATCCACATGTCACAAGGACTAACCCTCAACTATGCACTTGTATACATTGGCAGTGCAGTCTTCAAAGCAGGTAGGAATTATGTTGCACTTTCAAGTCTTTATGGACTGATATTATTAAACTTTGATGTAAAGAAAGGCAAAGCCGACATTCTTTGCATCCTCGAATACAATAGAAAACAATAGACTGTGTGAATTGCACAATATATATCTGGATATGTACCCTTTATCTGATAAAAAGAAAACCTTTAAAAAGAATAGCACAGACTGAATCTATATACATATATATATATAAAACAACCAATAAAATGATGCACCTTTTATGAACTGCGGGAGTGCACAGAGCCTACAATGATGTCTTATGGGAATTCAGGACAAACATAACATGCCCTTAGCACTTAAGGGGTTAATTTAAAAAAAAAATCTCTGGATGACCCTAGGACACTTAGGGTGACTTATCCTAATGCCCTCAAAATAATCAAAAAATGAATCATGGGCGCCCCTCACTTATGAGGCCCAACAAGGCTGAAACACATGTATGGGTTGATGTTGGTACTCTTGTTCAGAAGGGAATTGCCATAGCATTCATGCAAATGGATATTTCCCATCTGTGAAAGGTACAGTGAGCTAAAGTGTGGCAGCGGACTCTCGAGTGGTTACCTTCCCAAAGAACAGGTCAATGGGTCAGGTTCGTTCTCACAGAGGGGTGCCTATGGACTATATTTTGATTATTTAAAGGACTTAGGTTTACTCACCCTAGGTTTCCTAGAGTCATCCAGACGTGGACCCCTTGCTCACTGTGCTCAGAGAGGCACAGCTCCACCTCACTGATAAGGCCCAACAAGGCTGAAACACATGTATGGCGTTGCTGTTGTAATCTTGTTCAGAAGGAAATTGCCATAGAATTTCGGTGCTGGACTGCGCATGTGGGCAGGACAAAGATTGACAAGCAAATGGTTATTTCCCATCTGTGAAAGGTACAGTGAGCTAAAGTGTGGCAGCGGACTCTCAAGTGGGTACCTTCCCAAAGAACTGGTCAATGGGTCAGGTTCGTTCTCACAGAGGGGTGCCTATGGACTATATTTTTTGATAATTTAAGGGACTTAGGTTTAGTCACCCTAAGTTTCCTAGAGTCATCCAGACGTGGACCCCTTGCTCACTGTGCTCAGAGAGGCACAGCTCCACCTCACTGATAAGGCCCAACAAGGCTGAAACACATGCATGACGTTGCTGTTGGTAATCTTGTTCAGAAGGAAATTGCCATAGCATTTCGGTGCTGGACTGCGCATGTGGGCAGGACAAAGACTGATATGCAAATGGATATTTCCCATCTGTGAAAGGTACAGTGAGCTAAAGTGTGGCAGCGGACTCTCAAGTGGGTACCTTCCCAAAGAACAGGTCAATGGTCGTGTTCGTCCTCACAGAGGGGTGCCTATGGACTATATTTTTTTATTATTTAAGGGACTTAAATTTAGTCACCCTAAGTTTCCTAGGGTCATCCAGACGTGGACCCCATGCTCACTGAGCTCAGAGAGGCACAGCTCCAACTCACTGATGAGGCCCAACATGTCTGAAACACATGTATGGCGTTGCTGTTGGTAATCTTGTTCAGAAGGGAATTGCCATAGCATTTCGGTGCTGGACTGCCCATGTGGGCAGAACAAAGACTGACATGCAAATGGATATTTCTCATCTGTGAAAGGTACAGTGAGCTAAAGTGTGGCAGCGGACTCTCGAGTGGGTACCTTCCCAAAGAACAGGTCAATGGTCGTGTTCGTCCTCACAGAGGGGTGCCTATGGACTATATTTTTTGATTATTTAAGGGACTTAGGTTTAGTCACCCTAAGTTTCCTAGGGTCATCCAGACGTGGACCCCATGCTCACTGTGCTCAGAGAGGCACAGCTCCACCTCACTGATGAGGCCCAACATGGCTGAAACACATGTATGACATTGCTGTTGGTACTCTTGTTCAGAATGGAATTTCCATAGCATTTCGGTGCTGGACTGACGAAAAGACTGATATGCAACTGGATATTTCCTATCTGTGAAAGGTACAGTGAGCTAATGTGTGGCAGTGGACTCTCAAGTGGGTACCTTCCCAAAGAACAGGTCAATGGGCCGTGTTTGTTCTCGCAGAGGGGTGCCTATGGACTATTTTTTGGTTAAATTAAAAAAAAGGCAGATTCTCTGGTCCTTTTTATTTAGCAATACAATTGGAGTAAATTAAAATGCACATGAAGACATCAATCTACTATTTACAATTGACACCAGTTGTGGATAATATTTGCTTACATGGCTCAGAAAAACTATGTTCCTCATCCTGCACAGAAATGCAACTAAAAAGCTATGACACTATCTACAATGTATCAGGTATACAATAAGTATTGGACCACTGTGCAATAATTGTTATTTCATCATAAGCACACAGAGACATCCGCAAGAATTCCTAATGTGCTTACTAGAAGTACTAGAGAGAGAACACATCCGTAATTGAAATCATACAGATGTGATATATGCAGTCTATTCAACCATGTTTCTGAAGACCATGATCCCAAAGAAAGAGTCGTGTATATATCTATAGCAAATTGTGATACAGGTCCGTTTCAACAACTTCTCCAAAATTCACTGACTTTGGACAGGCCCAAGTATCTCTTAGCAGAAAAACATTCACCACAGTAGGTATGATATATCACACTGGTGCCACAACCACTTCAGATCTCTATACAGCATTTGTGAAACAAAATCGCTCTCCAGCCTCTTTTCCTTTGTAGTTGGTGAGCAGGTGCAAGTTGATCTAGGTCAAAGCCCAGCCCACCTATCAATCACTTTATACTGTTGGTGCCTTCCTGGTTTGCTGCTCTTTTTCCCTACTTGAGCAGCCCTCCAGCCTCTTTTCCTTTGCAGTTGATGAGTTGGTGCAAGTGGATCTAGGTCATCTGGCCTAAGCACCACCCACCTCTTAGCCCTGCCTTTTCCTTTCTGCTTTTAACTCTTAGATCAAGGGTGTCTCTCGCCCGGGTGTCCGAAGCAAAGGGTAGATGAAGAAAAGGTTTCTTCCTTGTTTGTTACCCCTCCCGCACCCCTCCAACGCACTGCAATCCCATTGGTTAGCAGGCCCTTTAAATCGGCCACCCAAGCACCCCCTGCCATGGCAGCCCTCTCGGCTAAGGACCAGAGGCTAAGGACAGCTGCAGTGGTGTATGCCGGTATCTGCCATGGTATCACACAGCCTGCAGCCATTGACTTGCTGCGACTGATCGGGTAAGTCGAACATTAGTGTGTTGTATTGTGCTCTGCCAAAAAACATAGCCTTTTTCCCTTTCCAGGAAAGTCGAATCTGGGTGTGTTGTATTGTGCTCAAATACTTTGCCTTTTTTCCCTTCTAGGAAAGTCAAATCTGGGTGTGTTGTATTTTACTATGCTCAAAGACTTGACTATTTTCCCCTTCTGGGAATGTCGAATCTCGGTGTTTTCACATTTCTGTTACCGTGGCATTGTTGCTGGTTGTCTCCAGGCTTCCAGCTACACCAGCGGAAGGCGTGCTGTTCATTGTTGTGAGTTACTTGTTCTCCTCCTGTGTTTTCCTTTGTTTTGACCCCAGCCCCCTCATCTTCCCCCTGAACATTCTGAGTTGTGTGCCACAGGACTGTAGGTCTCTCTCTCTTTTCTCACCCCTTCCTCCTCCACCTACCTCCTTCACACCCCCTATTGTGCTCTCTGTGTCTCCCATCTTCTCTAACTGCTACTCTATCTCTTACCCTATGCCTCTTACTAAGTCTGGAGGGAAGAAGTTCAAGAGGGACATCCTGTTCTCCAACCCAGCCCTCCCTATCACTGATACCTATACCAGTGCCTCCTCCAGACAGACTCTCATTGACATCCTCTTTGTTGTCCCCTCTCCAGACCTACGGACACTTCATATGGTCTCTGTTCTCTTTCCTTTATCCTCCTCTCTCATTAATGGTGGCACCAGGTGGGAGGCCCTGCTGTCCCCCTTCCACTCCTCCAAGGCCATCATTAATGTCTATCTGAATGGCACCATCTTAGTTCAAGGCCCTCAGCCCAATCTCCTCCTTTGTGATAGGCGTTTCCTGCATCTTATCAACTTCTTCACTTCTCCTGCTACTCCTTCCACAACCTCTCTGGCACCCTCATCTGTCTTCTCTGCACACCCTTGGATCCCTCTAACACCTCAGCAGGGTGTACTTCAAGCCTGTCCCCCTCCATGGAAGTCTTACAAATGTGGCAACCTTCTCCACTTTGCCACTCTCAACCCTCATTCTGTCATCAAACACTCCTCTAACATCTGTCACCCCCTCAATGAACTTGAACTAGATGTCCTTGCTCTCACTGAACCATGGTTTATGGACAGTTCAGTCACAAGTGTTGACACTCTCCACCCAGTGGGCTACAAGGTCCTCTCTAAACCCAGAACCAACCATCCTGGAGGTTGGGTATCCCTGATCTTTCTGGAGTGGGTCCCAGCCTCTGTCATCCATACGTAGGCCTACTTCTCCTTTGAATGCCTGGTCTGCAGGTTCCCTATATCTACTGGCCTCTATCTAACTGTCGTGACTATCTACAGGCCACCTGGCCAGGTCACCCTCTTCCTCTCTGCATGGGCCAACCTCTCCTCTTCTCTCCTTGCCTCTACTTCTAAACGTCTCCTCAGAGATCTAAACATCAACCTGGATGCTTCTAATCCCTCCTCTATGCATTTCTAACACCTCTCTGACACTCTCTCTCTTTCCATTCTGCATCTGGCCTGACACACTCTGCCAGACCTACTTTGGATGTTTTCATCCCCTCAAACATCCCCCTCTCTAATCCTCTCACCACTCTTCTCTCTTGGACTGATCACTATGACTCTCCTCTAACCTGAAACTCTCAATCCCTTGGGCAAATCACCTCCCCCAGAGCACTGCCACCTACATTCTCGGTCATTAGACCGATGAAGTGTGTGTCAGTGGATGCCTTTGCCTCTACTTTCTTTGCTCCTCTTACTACTGCCGCTGACTCACATCCTGACACCACTCTTTCTAATCTGAATCTTTCTATTTGTAACACCCAGGACATCCGTGCCCCTCTCATAAGAATCCGGCTGAAGCCTTCCTCCAAGTGCAACTCTTGGTATGATTCCAACCTCGCCATCCTGAAACACGAGTGCTGGGCAGCTGTGAGTAAGTGGAGGGCTTAGGGCGCATCCTCTGACTAATTGGCCTGCCACCTGTTTCAAAGGCAATACAGACTCTCTGTCCTATCCAAGAAGAGAGCACACATTCAAGCTTGCGTCTCTGTGGCCTATAACAACATGGCCAAACTCTTTAAAATCTGCAAGGAACTGGCCAATCCTGTTGCAGTCTCTTTGTCTCCTATTCCCTCCCAGACCCCTGTACGGCTCAGGCCTCTCACTTCTCCACTAAAACTCAGGACATCCTGTCCTCTCTCTATTCTTCCTCTCTCACCCCCCATTTTGAAATCCAACCATCTCTTCCTCCGTTCTCCTCTTTCTCTCTGACAACACCTGACAAGGTTTCTAGACAAGTCTGACCTATGAAAGTGTCATGCAAACAGGTACTCTCCTGCTCCAGAACCATCAAGGACATTATTGACACCCTTGCTCTAGCCTTGGCCGAATTCTGTAATCACCATTTTGCCACTGGAAAATCCCCTCTCCCCTTAAGCACTCTCTTTAAGCCGTCTGCCGATCCTACCTGCCCGGCAACCTATCGCCCAATCTCCATCACCCCTTTCCTGGGCAAACTTTTGAAAAAGCTGTCCATCTCCACACTGAATCTGTTGGTTGTCTCCATGACCATTAGACTGGCTTCAGAGCTGCAAGAGGCATGGAAAATGCTCTCCTGAACACCCATGAAGATTTGATATCTAACCTTGATTCCAGCATTCCTTCTATCCACATCCTCCTTGATCTTTCCTCTGCTTTCAAAATGGTCTACCACGCTATCCTGATCAATCGACTCTGTGAGAACCTGGGCATCACGGATCAGGCCGTGCAGTGGCTGACCCCCTTCCTCTTGAACTGACCCTCCCAGGTCCAACTTGGTCCCTTTCTCTCCACCATCTATCTCTCTACCTTTGGTGTTCCCCAGGGCTCTATACTCTCACCCTGGGTTTACAACATCTAATTGGCCACTTTGGCCCACCTGATCTCTACCTCCTTCTCCTCTAATCTTCAGTGTTATGTGGATGACACTCAGCTTTTCTTCAGGCTCCCTTCAGACCCCTCTCCTCTTTCAGTCATTCCTGACTGTCCAGCCACGATTCAGGATTGGTGTGCCTCCAGTGATCGCTGCCTTAATGCCAGTAAGACAGAGATCCTTCTCATTGGGGCCCCTGTCCCTGCTTTCCCTCTCTCACTCTGTCTGCCCTGCCTAATCTCCTTCTTTCGTATTCCTGTGAGGCACAATCCTTGGTGTCATCTTCTACTCCACTGTCTCTTTCTCTCCTCACATCTCAGACATTGCCAAGAAGTCCCACTACCAGCTGCACCTCCTCAAAGGGACTCTTCCCTTTCTCACTTTCCCCCAGAAGCTCACTGTCTCCAGAGCCCTGGTTCTCACTAGGCTGGAATACTGTAACAACCACTTTATCAATCTGCCTTCCTCTACTCTCCACCCTCTGGAACTAATCCAGAACAGGACTGCAAGACTTATACTTGGCCTCAAGCCCAGGGATTGTATCTCTCCAGTCCTGAACATTCTCCACTGGCTCCCATTGTCTTCAAGGATCAAGTTCAAGACCCTTTGCATTGTCCACAAGGCTTTCTGGGGCCGGAGCCTGCACTACACCCAACTGTCTCTTCCAAAATACCTTCTTTCTCGAGTCCTCCACTCAGCTACATCCAACTTTCTAAGGGTTTTATGCTTCTCCAGGCAGAGAGTGGGGGGTAGATCTCTCTCCTCTGCAGGTGCCTCCCTCTGGAATGGTTTCCCTGCCCCTCTCAAACTGGAGTCTGACCACCTGATGTTCCGAAAGCATCTCAAAATATTCTTCTTCACCTCTGCTTTCTCTCTCTTCTTCCCCTTCTGACCTACCTGACCTGCCTGACCTGCCTGCCTACTGTTCCGACTATTTGCTTGGATAACTTCAGATACTCACAGGGTACCATGCTCTTTCTTGATCAGTCACCCTTACACTGCCTCCGGGGCTACCACACACTTTGGGTTGTAAATGTAACCCAACAGTCCCTTGTTCTCCTTGCACTACCCAGAATCACACTGCCCTGGCTGCACTTACTCAGATCATTGCTGCCCTGTTTTCCCTCTCTCGTTCACTTCCCCCCTCCCTTTCCCCTTGCAAATCTCGTACTCGCACTTGCACAATCTGAATGGCACAAGGCCTGATAAGATTGTTTGTCCTGTCCTCCCTCTGTCTTCCTCATTTGTCTTGTCACACCTAGAAACACTTGTGTACAGGCGCGTTACAAATGACTTATCATATCATATCATATCAAGTGGTTGGTTTAACTGTAGCAACACTTCCATTACTCAACACAAAGGTTACCAGCAAAAATAACAAATGCCTCATAATATTACTTAACCCAAAATGTAGTCATTAAATCATACTTTACATTCATATTTACAATAATATACAATTAGAATATGACACAGCGGCTCCACACTGGGCTCCGGTGCGCTGCGGCCTACGTGAGGCCCATACCAGCGCCGGACGGCGCGGAAGAGCGCCCCCCCACCCCCGGACTCAGTGGTGGGGGATTTCCAGACCCATCGACGCCCGGACGAGATCACTCAGCGTCTTTGAGTTGGTTTTCTTTTTCTGGGACCGCAGCCAGATACAGGGGGACTGGGGAACTGGCACAGGAGCACACACAGAGGGCGCGGATTGCTCCCTCAAAAGTTTTTGGCCCCCTCACGACCCGCAGGGCCATTCTTCATTGAGAGCCCCTGAGAGCCCGGTCCTCCACCGGCGGAGCGAGAGAGCGGGAGCCTCCCCCTTGCAGGGGGGCCTACAGCAGTCCCTCCATACCTACCCCATTGGGCCTTCCCTGGATTCTGTGTTGCCCAAGAGAGGTGGGAAGAGAGCTCCGAGAGCTCCATGGGGTATGAGAGCGCCCCAGATTATTAATCAGCATTAAGGGCAAAGAGGATTACTACTGCACCTGCTGCCTGGCCCCACAACAGTGTCTGCCCCCTTGAGGTTTTTTTTCAAGCAGAGGGGTCCCGACATAACACGGGGACAGAGGGTGATAGACCCCTGTTAGCCATGGCCTGGAGATTTGTCACAAGTAACCTCCCGCCTCAACAGAGAGTGCAGAGTCAAGGCCGTATACAGAGAAGTCCCCCCGTTGCTCTCCCTCTAGAGTTGTTTGGAGGCCCAGCGGCGCAGCCCACTTGACCTGGGGCGTTCACGAGGAGACCTTGTGGAGATGGTCGGGGGGAGCCCATGAACTGGAAGGAATCCCTACAGAGATTTCAACGCATGCCCTCAAACACGCCAACCTGCCCTGAGATGGCGTCCCCGGGCGCATCAGGAAATGTCTGATAGTAGCACAGTCACCAAAGGTATGGCTGCCCTCTTGGAGGAAATAAGAGGCTTCAGAGCGGACATAACGATACGGTTGGACACCTTGGATAAAAAAAGTGGACAATACAGATGACAGGGTCCAAATGCTTGAAAACAACACAGTCTCGAATGACATTTTTGAGACTCAATTCGACATGCGCTTATCGGAACTCGAGAGGAGAGAAGAGAAATGCTCCCTAAAGCTTGATGACTTAGAGAATAGGGAACGCTGCTGTAATCTGCGTTTTTCTGGCTTCCCTGAGCGGGAGGGCGAAACACAAATGGACATTATCAAAGCTGTTAATGCGGTGGTGGGAACTCTTTTTGAAGGTGCAAATACGAATGAACCTACTATCGATAGAGCTCACAGAGCGGGTGCGGCTAACAGAGGCCACAGATCCATTCTCGTACGATTCCATTATTTCACAGAGAAAAGCAAAATCTTGGAACTGGCACGTAAGAAGGGTCCAGTGGAATGGGGGGGGGGCCGGATTTCGGTCTATCAGGATCTGTCCGCCTTCACCCTGGCAAGACGTCGACTCTGCTCCCCGCTAACGAAAATGCTCCAAGCCAAGGGGGTTCGATACAGATGGGGATACCCTTTTTCACTTTCCTTCGAAATGGAAGGATACACATATGCCCTGGTCATGGAGGATGATATTCGCAGGGTGTCGGGAGAACTCCTCGATGAACCAAGCATGGAGGTGGGAGAGCAAGAGCGCGGAAGAGAGCCTGTTGGCCCCGGGGGGACAAAGGCTCCACAGGAGAGATGTAAAGTCCAAGGCCACAGGAAGTTTAGAAGAGTGGCTCCGACATCCCCTGGACAACCCCGTCACTTGAGGAACCACAGGACGCTTCACGGTCTAGTTTGTACTTTATTCCGAAAGGGGTGCACTGTAAATGTTCACAATCTAAATGCGATAGGGGGTGGGGGAGCTCAAGTTGTTGTTGTTGAAGAGTTCAAGAGCCCGGAGGGGGGGAGACACTGGTGGCCTGGCTCAGCGACAGGATGAAGCCGCTGGTCTACCAGGCGTTCAGGGGGGAGGGGTGAGGGGGAAGGGAAAAGTTGGGGTTTGTTCATTGGGGTTTTAGCTGGAACAAGCCAAGTTTTCTGGTCTGTTTCGTAACTACAGATCTGTTTTTCGACTATAGCAGGGGGCGGAAGTATTGCGGGAGCACTGAAATTAGTTGCTTTGTGGAGGGAGACATGAGCTTTTACCATCGCTGTGATGGATGATTCATTTACATTTTTGACAGTGGGTTCATTAAATGTACGGGGGCTTAATTCTCCCACTAAAAGGTCGCTGCTGGTGAGGGAATTTTCATGGCTCCGGCTCCACTTCCTATTCGTGCAAGAAACACACTGGGTCAGGGGCAAGGAACCAAAGCTGAGGGCTAAAACCATTGAACAGGTGTATGCAGCGTCCTTTTTGGCTAAGAAACGTGGAGTTGCCCTACTGGTCTCTCCCGGGGCCCATTTCGTACTCAAAGCTGAGAGGGCAGACCCGGAAGGACGATATATCATGGTCAAGGGGGAGGTGAGGGGTTGGTTGTTTACCCTGGTTTGTATATATGCTCCAAATGAGGCTCAAGATGGCTTCTGGGTGGGGATGAGAGAGAAAATTATAGCTTTTTCCGAGGGTACTCTACTGGTTGGTGGGGATTTTAACATGGTTCTTTGCCCTGAACGGGACAGGAGGTCGCCCAACCCATGTCCTAATCAGCGATTCCATAAAAAATTGGCTGAGGCTTTCCAAACAGTTAACAAAGATCTGGGTTTGAGCGATACACACCACACTAAGCAAGACCGTGATCCCGACTTCACATTTTTCTCAAAACCTCATGCTACATTTTTCCGTATTGATTATATTTTAGTTGATTCCACACGTCGGGGAGAGGTCACAGAATCAGGGGTGGAGGTTGTTCCTTGGACTGACCATGACTTGGTTAGAATAAAAATGGGTATCCCCCCGGCCCTGACACCCGGCTCCCTATGGAGGTGTAACAACCTCCTTCTGCACAACAAGGAAGTGCGCCAATCCCTCCTGACAGCTATTACAGAATACTTCTCCATCAACGAAAATGGGGAGGTCGGGGTCATTGGAGTCTGAGAGGCATTCAAGGCAACCATTAGGGGCATTCTCATTGAGACAGGTTCGAGGAAAAAGAGGGAGAGGGGCCATGAGGAGAAACTATTGAAGGAAAAGATAGAGGCTATCCAACCGGGTGGGAAATTAAAACCGCAAATGTTCCCCGGAAAGTGGGAGGAGCTTCAAAGGTTGCGCTCAAAGTTGGCAGACCTTCAGGTGGGACAAATGGAAAGAAAGCTGCCCTTCCTGAAGCAGAAGTACATGGAAAAAGGGGAAAAAGCGGATAAGATATTAGCTTGGAGGTCTTGCGAGCTCAGAAAAAATAGAAGGGTGAATTCCATCCGTTCACCGGGAGGGGAATGGACGGTAAGAGATAGTAAAATAGCTGAACATTTTTGGCAGTATTATGAGCACCAGTATTGCTCGGAGTACGCAGGGGATGGAGACAACTTCCTGGACTCCCTCCCGATTCTCGGCCTCTCTCCCGAAAAAGCAAGTACACTAGAACTCCCCGTAACCCCGAGTAGATAATAGACACTATATCCTCTTTGAAGAGTGGAACAGCCCCAGGGGATGATGGGTTCACAGTCAAGTTTTACAAGACCTATCGGTCAACGCTAGCCCCGTTTATGGCTAAGATGTTTAACTCAGCACTTGATCAGGGCAGCCTCCCACCCTCGATGATGTCTGCACTGATAGTAGTACTCCCCAAAGAGGGGAAGGATCCTTCCCAGTGTCACTCATATCGCCCTATATCCCTTCTTAACGTGGATGTTAAGATCCTGGCTAAACTTCTAGCAAATAGATTGGCGAAGCTCCTCCCCTCCCTAATACATGGAGATCAGGTAGGCTTCATTCCAGGGCGCCAGGGTTCAAACAATATACGGAAGACCCTAGACCTCATGCACAAGGCTTCAAGGCAGGGGGTGGAGGGCAACTTGCTGGCATTGGAATCTGAAAAGGTCTTAGACCATGTCGAATGGCCTTATATGGGTAGAGTGCTCCAGAAAATGGGCCTGGGGACAACTTTTGTGGGTGGGTCTCAGCACTATGTAATGGTCCTACAGCAAGAGTTGTGGTCAATGGTGGCACATTGGAACCCCTGGCCTTATCTAGAGAAACCCAGCAGGGCTGCCCTCTTTCACCCCTTCTATATGCTCTGGCAATGGAGCCCCTGGCCATAGCGATTAGAGCGGACCAGGAAATCACAGGGATACGTTGTGGTGATTGCGACTTTAAACTTTCCCTGTTTGCAGACGATATCTTGGGCTACCTAACCAACCTCCAGGTTTCACTACCTAGACTGTTCGATCCTATAAATTACTATGGTGCCTTTTCGGGACTTAAGATAAATGCGTCTAAGTCTAGCATTATGCCTATGGGTCCTGGGGACCAAGATATTGGGGATCGCTTCGAAATATTGGGAGTAAAATAGAACAAGTGTCCACTGGGTATCTGGGTACCTGCATTCCTAGGAACCTTTCACTGCTATACCAGTGTAACTTCCCCAACATTTTGGCCAAGATTAGCAGCTATCTCAAACGTTGGACACCTCTTACACTCTCTTGGTTTGGGCGTATGGTTACGGTTAAAATGAACGCCTTGCCTTGCCTACTGTATCTCTTTGCAGCCCTCCACGTGGTGATCCCTGATGCCTTTTTCGAGGTTTTACAATCCCGAGTCCTTCAGTTTATATGGAGCGGGAGGAGAGCAAGAGTCAAGTTCTCCACCTTGACCCTTCCGAAGTCTCATGGTGTATTCGGCCTTCCTGACTTTAGGCTATACTATAAAGCAGCTCAGCTCCGGGTGATGTTGGAACATATGAAAGAAGATATGAGGACATATTGGACATACATTGAAGATATCCACGCCCACCCGAAAAAAGTCAGAGACCTGCTATGGGTCTCCCCTAAAGCCCTCCCCTCCCACCTCAGAAAGCACTCTACATTAGCGGTCCTATGGGCAGCCTGGAAACCGAATAAAGATAACAAAATGCTGTCATCCTGGCCGTCCCATTTAACTTCATTGTGGGGCCCCCCTGTCAATCTAGACACCAGAGGCTTCCGTGATACCCAAGCATGGTCAAACATGGGTTTGGAGAGGATTTCCCAACTCTCCCGCAAAGAGGGCTTCATAGACTACGACCAATTGAGTGAGGCACTGGGCGACAAATCACCCTCGATCTTTGAGTATCTGCACTTGAAGGGAATTCTGACTCACCCTCGGTGGGCTGACAACCTTAAACGCCCCCTCACTCCCTTTGAAGATGTAATAGCTAAAAGTGTCTCTAGGAAGGGCTCCCTATCTAAGTTTTACAGTACACTGATAACGGCTAACTTGGAGGATAGACAACACTTTAAACAAATTTGGGAAGAAAGGCTGGGCATGACGCTGGATGACCACACATGGAGGGCAATTTTTAAAACTATATTCACGGGTTCTCTGTATACTGCTGCCATGGAGAACAGCTTCAAGATTCTCCATTTCTGGCATTGCCCCCCGGCCACCCTGTCCAGAAAGTTTGTAGAGGTATCCCCCTTCTGTCCTAGGTTATGTCTCCAAAGGGGCACATGGTTCCATATGTGGTGGGGATGTCCGGTCATTCAGGTGTACTGGTTGGTAATGCTCAGCTGAATTAAGGACATAGAGGGGTTCTGCCCATCCCTACTCCCCCTGGAAATCCTCCTGGGTACCCCCATGCGGGAGATGGAACAGAACGCATTCCCAAGGGTCATTGGGGCCATGTTGAGGGCGGGGAGGTTAGCACTGGCCCAAAAGTGGAAAAGCGCTCTAGCACCATCCAAGGAGGAATGGCTTTGTAAATTAAGGTCGATTTTCACCTATGAAAAGCTTACAGCAGTGAAAAATGACACAGTGTCGGAATTTACGCAGGAATGGACTGCGGTTCTCCTCCATGATGACTGCGTTTCAATGCGTCTGTAAAATATGCTTTATTACGTATCCTCTGTATCCATCTCAGCACTGGCCCCAGAGTTAGAGTTTGGCCCTCAGTTTGCTTTGAATCAACCAGACCCCACGATGTCAAAAGTGCATAACAATGTATATAACAATGTTTGAATGTTCTCTCGGCAACTTCCATAACCTGCAAAACCTCAAGACTTGGTATGCTGCAAAGTTGGGGGGGTGGGGAGGGAGGGGGGATGGGAATAAAAGGTAAAAATGTTGACAACTTTGTTTGCTTATTCTATTGCAGGCGGGGATTGCTGGTGCACCCTACCTTGTATGTACAATGTCAATAAAACATTTTTTTTTAAAAAAAGTGATTTAGCCCATAGTGGGGTTCCACCATCTTGGATTGTGTTAGCCCTAAACGTCCTGTTACCTCCACACTTCTTTTAGAAAATGCTATGTGGGTATGACAACAGAAACAAAGGGCACTGGTTACAACATCTGGATTGGACCCCTGATCAAAGGCTTGCTTTGGAGCAATTTGCTGTGGCATTTTACCTGTATAAGAGGAGGAAACACTCCCCTTAGCTGATTACTCTTTGGAATTTATGACAAGAAGGATTCAGCTAGAACTCAGTTGGGCTCTATTTAAAAGTCTTTTTCCACAGAAATATATAGAGAACTTTCCACAAAAGAGGAAAGCCCATCTCTAGACCCATCTGAATACACATTTTGAATGAAACTACAGTATGAGCAAGCATTCCTTTTTAATTTTTATTATTGAATCAGATGAATTAATCAACTTTTCAATTTTAAAAGTCATTTCAACAGTTACAAGCAATGATAAATATTACAGAATATAATCGAAATCATATTCGAATAATATGATTATCATAAGAACATCAAAATTCATACAATTAATGTGATCAATAAAAGAAGATAAAGAAAATGATTGAAGAAGACAAATTAATAATAGCATATTCATCTGCAATGCAATGGTAATCTGTGTATAAGCACATTTCAGTGGAAGCCACAATCATTGCTAACAGCATTTTGATAATGGTAATTTTATGGATCTTATTAAAAATATTTAAAACAATTTCATTCAGTCTATTGTTCTAAATCACTCTAATTTAGAGTCTCCTTCTCATTGGTGGTGAGAATTTCTCATTTAACTAACATCTCTTATGAGGTTTATACCACAGTCATGTGGTAGAAAGACCCTTTGAAAGGTTGCAGGACTGGTAAGTTAGCCGGCGGCTCTAAAGCTTACTCAAATCAATCCACCAGGAAACAATATTAGCAATTGATGGTTGGCTTTGATTCAACATGAGAAGACACTTGATCATTCAACATTAATGCAGAAAGAAATCCAATCTTTGCTATTCAGATGCTGATGGAATGAGTACACAAAAGCAATTGCCATCGCAAAGTTGGACTCAAGGTTCCTAAATATGTCAAATGTTTCCCAAAATGCTTCCGTCTTTCCAGTGATAATGCTGGACAACAAACTAATAAATGTTCCAATGTTTCTTTGTAATTTACATCTTTGCAATATCGACAAATATTCTCATGGACCTGTATTAATTTCCTTTCAACCATAAGATTATGAGTTGGTAAAAGGTTTAATATAAATCAAAGAATTGCACATCTTAAAACGGGAGACAGAAATGTACACAAGTAAGGTTCCATCACTCCAAGTTTTTTTTTTGTTGAAACAGATTTTTCGCAAAGATTTTGTAAGCTAAACAACTTTCTCTTGTTTTTATCCAGTCCATCAGATATATTTTCGTTTTTGCACGGTCAGGATTAGATACAAGGGTTTCAATGGCAACATTTGTGTTAGCCAAAATTCAATAAATACTCATGGTTCATGAGTTGGGAAATACATGCTTAGACAACAACATATATTCAGATAAGATCTTGAGTAATATCCCTGATTGCGAAGAAACCAGACATTTTCTACACATGGCACACAAGTGGCAATGGTATGTTGCATTCAAAGACACCAAACCTAATTCATACCACAACAGTACCACTGGAATGCATCGAAGGAGATGTAATACTTGTTGCCAAAATTTGTCTTCCAGTTTGTCAAAGAATGAGGTTGGTAAAATGATTCTGCAATCCATACCACTCTTCCTGGTCTTCAGCTCCAAGTCACAGCAATGTTTATGATGAAAAGCTTTTGCTCCAGCTCTTACGAGGCATGTGAACCCATCCAGAACTTTAGTATATTGTTTAGAGTATCCACTCATATTTCGCTGGATTAATTTGTTATTCAGTGATTGTAATTCATCATTACACCAGCGGAAGAGGGTTTTAGCATTGTTAATGATTAACGAGTGCCTGAAGAAATCGACTTGAAATGTATTCGCTTTCAGTTGCCATGTCCATGAAAGAGAAAGCATATAATGGTCACTATACGGTTGTTGCACAATTGTAAAAGTGTCTGCTACATTGAAAAGATATTCCTCTAAGTAAATAAAATCAATAATACTATGGGTGTTCACCCTCCTCGACGTACTCTTGGCTGGAACATCACCTCATAATGACCCATTTGCCATTCTAAAATTTGTTCTTGCATAAGTGTGGTCCATCTGGTAATATCGGACAGTTTTACGTTAGACTTGATATTAATGCAGTCTAGGTTGAGATCGCCCGTAATTATAGTAGTGGCAATGCTCGCGGTCATTGAAATGATATTGAGCAATTATATCAATTCTTTATAAAAGATATCATCAGCTATGCCTGCAGGATTACTGTAAAGATTTAGAAGTGCAATTTCCTGGCCAAAACAATTCATTTGGACTAGTTGCATAAAATTGTTTGCAGCAGCCCATGGTAGGATGCTGAGACCAGAACCTATTTTTACGGCTACAAAGAGGCCTGACGTAGGTCGCCCCGTTGGTGGCTACCTTTGCAGGCAATAGGATCATTTTGTGTTTGTCCCATTTTGTGGTAGCTGTTAGCCACATCTCCTGGAGAGCTGTAATGTCAAAGTTATTTAATTGGTTATCATTGCTCGATTGTAGATATTTTATTGTAATTCTCTACTAGTGGTTATGGTCTTGCATGCTCACACATTGTAATGCTTACACTAGATGGATCCTTCCACTTAGCTGATGGAGGAGTATTTTTCATTTCCAGATTTGCACTCTATACTGCATTCAAGACTATACCAGATGGTATCCAAAGTCTAACAATGGATAGGTGTTCATCATTCAAGAACTCCACTTGCTCTATATCAACAGAACTGATGAAAACATATTCAATGAATGTATTGTTCACCCTAGTATGCAAGCAAGAACTGGGGGAGTTAAAGACTGGCCTAAAAAAGTCCAAAGTATTCATGTTTAAAATCACAAAAGATTTTTCAAGAATCTAAATAATCAACATTTTAGTCAAACATACTTAAATCTGGGGAATCTTATGCAGATTCATGTCTATGCTTCCTTGCCTCCAGCCTTTACAAGAGACATAGCTGAGCTGTACCCTTGCATCTCAAACCCTGTTTTCTTTTTTTTAATTGATTTCGTTGACAATCAACTTTTCAATAAGAATAAATTAGAACATTTAAAACATTCAGCAGAAAGAGGAAAACAAGTAAAACATAAAAGCAATTAAAACAACAAAAAGTACTAATTCAAAAACAAGACTCTTATCAACAGTCAACTTATTTCAAAATTCAAAAAAGCAAATACTAAATTGGCGGATAAAAGAAATCAACAGGTAAAAGAAAAGTCATGAATTTGATAATGCATATAATAAATTTGGCTATAGCTATCTGAATTGTCATAGAGGCGAATGAAAGAGTCTATTCCATAGAACATTTTAAGTGAGATTAGTCAGATAATCAAAATGAATCTTAAATAGCAAACTTCATTTAGATAGAAGGCTAGGACATTCAGTGAGCAGATGCTGTAGGGTCTCCTTGTAGGTTGGAATAAGGCAGAAATGACAGCAGTTCTCTTCTTTTTTAATTTGACCATGTTGTTGTAAAATTTGCTTTGTTTTTACTAGATCTAAACGATATCTTAGATATGTGTGGCGGTGACGAGGAAAAGGACATTTTAATAAGTATGATTCTGTTGTACGGAATTTCTTCCCTATGTAATCAATTTCCTTATAGCTCTATGCATTTTACATTTGTTCAAAGTCCAAATCCATTCAATACGCCAAAATTTATTTTTGGATTTCACAGGGTTACATTTGAGAGTTTCTGCTGATATCCCCGCCTCATCTATTACATCAATTGCAAGGAGACGTCACTTACAAGGGAACATATGTTCAGAGTTAAGCATGTACATAGCAAGATCATCAATAAGTAGATCAGATCGAGGGGGTATAATTAGCTTCCTCTAGAGACTCAAGACCTTCCAACAATACATTGCATAAATAGAAGATAGGCCAAGTTCATATCTCACCATACAGACGGGGGTGCTCTGAGGAATTACTAAAACTCTCCTCCAAAATGTGACCTCTAGTTTTGACCAAAACTGCTGACTTTTCAGGGGCTTAGTTTCTGAGCCATATAAAAGTATGGCTGTAACTTTCTGAGAGTAAAAGGTAATAAGTGAAGCATATGAGAACTTCGCAAATTTGTATTTAAGGATCCGAGCTTGTGAGATGGCAATTTGTATTTTGACTTCTAAATCGACAAGATAAGAAACATCAGCGTGTTGGTTGCTAACATTGATTCCAAGATATTTGTAGTGCTGAACATTGTCCACTACTTTTCTATCCAGTCTCCATTTATAATTACATGAATGGGCTCGCCTGATGGGAGTATTAATCAGGATCTTCATTTTTTCAATATTGATTGTCAAATAATTGCTGTTGACATACCTCTCCAAAGTTGACACTAGTTTTTGCAGGCCTCTCAGTGTTTTGGACAACAACAGCAAATCATCACCTTAGAAAAGCGAGGCCACCAGATGGGAACCCAATCCTGGTGGGTCAGATTTTATAGATGAGAAAAGGCGACCCATGTCAGCGATGAAGAAATTAAAAATCATTGCTGCAAGGACACAGCCTTGTTTCAGCCCACGGGCAGTTATTATAGGCGCAGATAGCTTTCCATCTGTCGAGAGCCTAACATGCATGGATGTATATGTATGTAGTTGAATAATCAATTTTAAGATGGTGTTAGGACAACCTGTTGCTGATAGCTTTTCAAACAATAGGGTTCTGCTAACCGAGTCAAATGCCGATTTAACATCGACATATGCCATGTAAAGTGATTGTTTGGGCTTAATAATCTGTTGTTGCATGGCAGTTGTCGTCAAGAGATTTAAACCGGTACAAAGCCAGTCTGGTGTGGATCAAAAAGTTTGTTGTCATTGATCCAGGTGGATAAATCGCGTAGAATTAGCCTGCAGAATAGTTTCCCTAGAGCATCAAGCAATTTCTTTGGGAGTTAGCTCATTGGAAGTTGACAATTCCCTTTTTTTTAAATTTAAATTAACTATAGCCTTGCGCCAGCTCTCAGGAATCTGCTTGGCTGGCAAAACAGCTTGAAAGATCTTATACAGAATTACTGCCCAAATTTTAGTATTGTCTTTGAAATCACAGTTGGATACCCGTTGGGGCTGGGCACTCTTGAGTGACTCAGTTTGTTAATGTACATCTCAATGTCATCAAGATCAAACAGAAGGCCCGGATGAAGGAATTCAGGCATGACAAAGGAACAAGCAGCACCATAAACACTAGAATACAGATCTGTAAAGTGACTAATCCAGTTTTTTTCAGTAACAGCATTAATCTGCAAAGAAGCTTGTGAGGTTAAAGTGTTCTGATTCAATAGATGCCATGTAGTCCCTTAATTTTTGGAGGCTAACACTCGGAGCATTTGTTCCCCATCATGCTGATAGAACATAGCTCTCCTGGATGTCACCCAATTCCTATATTTGGATTTGAGAGTTTTAATCACAGTAGCCCTTTGATTGTCATCGGCAGATAGTTGATGAATGTCCCTACTGAGATGTATTTCTTTTTGTTTGAGCTCATAATCAAAATAGTGCTTATGCTAGAAGATAGGTTTATTAGATGGGTTCCTCACCTCCAAGAGTAGGTGTACAATTGACATATAGTCAGATCCAGGGTAAACAGCAGCACAACCAGCTCCCATCTAGTCATGCAGTTTGGTCTATCGCTCTAGGGTCAGTAGTAAATGCTTGCAACCATTACTCACATTCATCTAAACTTTATGGAATTCAGAGGTTGTGTGTGTTGCTTGAACTGGCCATGACCAAGGGACAGTAAGTTGTTCATGATCACTTTGATTGTGCTTAACGATCGAAAAAGTTAATATCTGTGAAAATAAATTGCGGTCTGTATAGATATAATCTATAACAGCTTGTTGGGAGCAGCATTGCCAAGTGGGCTTGGCTGGAAGATCGCCTTCAACTGCACCATTCAACATTTGGATTTGCCGATTAGCCATGAGAGAGTTCCACCTTTTCGCACTGGATGGGTGAGATACCTTACTGTCAAAATGACTATGCTGATTCATATCACCTGCTATAATAATAGAAGTAACTGCTTGATCGGCAACTGCCAAATGTAGCACGTCTCCCATGGCACTCAAATAATCGTTATCAGAAATTGCTTTGTGATTCCAATATAAATTGACCAAAGCGATGCAATGTTGAGATATATGTATTTTCACAAGCTGGAGGTATTTATTTGGGCTTACCCAATCAGTTAAGCTTAGCCCACTGAAGTTTTTGATAGCACCCAAAAGGCCCGACATTGGTCTCCCATGGGCCTGTGTAATGGCAGGGATCATAGACCATCCCAAATAGGAGTCAATGATGACAATGTTTCCTGCAAAAGTACAATATCAAAATCAGATAAATTAGTACATTGCTTATTAAAGAGGTGGGAATGGCCTCGGGTGTTCCAGGATATAAGAGTTAAAGTTGAATTTTGAGAGGATTTTAATTGTTTTAAGAAGGGCGCACGTCATGCTTGAAAGCAAGCACGACTAATCTATTACAGATGTAGATTTTGTCAAAGGTAGTTTCTGGGACCCAAGAATTCCAGGAGCACTATCAAACTGATTGCTCCGTTGAGGAGCAGGAATGATAGATAGAGAAGATTTATGCTGCTCGAGAGATTCATAATTTCGAGTAAAACCCAGATCATGTGGTTCTTGCTTGCCATATAAGGTGCAAGATAACACCTGCGCGAATCCATAAACGGGACGATGTTAAGTCAGCATCACTTAGAAATTCAACCAAATCTATGTCTGGGATGCTATGTCACATAAGACAGGTATTTCTCCAAAAATGTCAATTACAGAAGAGTGGGTCAAATCATACTTATCTGGTCGATCGTACCGACATCGGATTAAGACTGTGTGAAAATGTGTGGTTTTAAAATCCTTGGGATGCAATGGAGTTTTTGATGGCAGATCATTATTGCTTTGAATTCTTGGTGCCAATATTGGAGGGAGGTGGCTCTGAGGCTCCTTGCCAATAGACTGTAGCAGCTGAACAGAGTCCACACTAGGCTTAGTAGGTATAACACGTTGAATTTGTTTTTCAATGTCTGTGAGCCTTTGAATTAGTATCAAGGAAACATTTGCATCTGAAAGTGCAGAACGTGTTTGATTGAATGGCTTAATTTGATCTTCCTGTAGCACAACTGCATTATTAGGCTTATCTGTATGAGGTTCATGATGTTCAATTTCAGCAATTATGTCATCAAGCGATTCATGTGATGTTCCCTCTCTCACCTTTTTTTCTTTGGTGATTTTGCGATACTTAAAAGCATTTGCCTCACTGGCAGCTAAAGACTGCTTATTTAATTTAGGCAAATTCTTTATGAAGTGCTTAGAGGCAAAACTTGATGAAGTAGGGACTGCTTTGATATTTTTAGATTTGTTCATTTGGGGTGCAGGTTTCACCTTTTTCAGTAACGTAGTATTTGGCTTTGTAAAAATATCAAATTTTGCTCGAGTGTCAGAGCAATTAGCATGTTGTATTTTAGTGCCTTGCAAATCCACGCCGATGTTAGCAATGGATTCAGCACCACCACCAGGTGGTATGGTATCATCTGTACCAAGTTGGGCGTCAAGAATTTCAATTACCTCATGTGAGGTTGTAGTCAGCACATTAGGCTGCGCAATTGAGCAAAATCGAGCTGTATCGGAAATAGCCGCAGTTAAGACAGCAGATGGTGCAATAGGCGTGGTGCGCTGCAGAGGAGTGGATACATGAGCCTTGTAGTGCTTGTCTCAAGGAGAGGAATCAACAGCCGTAGCTGTTTATTTGCTTAAGTAGACTCCAAATGAAGCAGAAAGCGATGGGTTTCAGTTTGTTGAGACATCATTTTATTTAAAAGGTCAAATTCTGCCTACGATCAATAGACTCATAAAGTTTAAGCAGTGATGTAATGGCCGGATTCACTGACGTCAACATAGGCTCGAGAAGTGATTGCTCGGGCATCAGGTGTGATCTATTAGTAACAGCTTCACCTTTCGAGCACCGACCCTAAAATACTATTGAAAGTGGTGACGAATCGGAGGGGACCGTTGCAAACATTATTGGGGATTGGGAGAGCAATACATGTTGAATTAAATCTTCATCATTCTCACCAGACGTTCCGACATCAGAATGCAAAGCATTCAGCTGTGGTAGCAAAAAAGAATCTTGGGCAGCTATGGGAGGAATTCCAGGTAAGAGGGCGGAAGCACTTTGTTGATTTATAGAGGCGGTATGAGTTTCACTAAGCTCTGTTATTGTGTACGAGACACTAGGTAACTTGCGGAGCGTGCTAGCAACAGAAACGACTTCCGTGACTTGTAAGTCCGGAAAGTTGAAAACATCTGTGGGCAAACAATTAAGCACGCGCTTGTCCTGAGCTAATAATTCAGAGCTGAGGAGCGAGCGTGAATCAGATAACAGCACTCCAGCAATGCCATTAAGAGCGGACATTGGAGTGACAAAACAATCACCTTCAAAGGCAGACACTGGAGAACGCCCATTACAAACTGGGGTAGGCAAGCATGACATGGTACAATCACTTATGTTGTTTTCTACGTGACCATTCAATGGGCTTTTCGACTCTGCCTTCAGGTGTGCAGAGGCCACATTAGATGCCTTACCAGAGTCAACAGTCTCTGCATTTTTGTTTGGTTCGAGAGGATAAACCAGCCGTATGTCCACCATTGCAGCACACGGTTTGTTTTTCAGTTTAGATGTCACCTCTTTATTAAGCGCCGGCGACTGTTGAAGTTTGCATGGCGTACGTTTTAAACATTCCACCAGTTGGAGAGTTTCTAATTTAGACGGATTGCTAGTTTTTAATGTGCAAATTTTGAAAGAAAAAGGTTTCTGTATACAAAAGTGTGAATGGAAAGCCTAGCAGGCTTTACAATAGAGAAACAAAAAGTGAAAACGAACAGTCTTATGACAGAATATAGAATGCCTCAGCTACTGGACTAGGGCTAATACTTCAGCACAATGGGATAAGATTTTATTCACCCACTCAGCACTGAACAGCCACACAACATCCTCACAGGCACGCACCCAGGGGGCGCGAGCACTGATGGTAAAGTAGGATTGTGAGAAATATGGGCTGAGTAGCTGGACTTAGAAAACATTTCCAACAAAAACACTGTAGTAAGTCCTTCAAAATGTTCTTTGGGGAAACAGCCACAGAACAGCCCTTCCTCACAGTCGCGCGAGCAGACGCACAAGCACTGATGGTAAAGTAGGATTGTGGGAAATATGGGCAGAGTAGCTGGACTTAGAAAACATTTCCAACAAAAACACTGCAGTAATTCCTTCACAATTTTCTTTGGGGAAACAGCTATGGATGGTTGCATGTCATTTCAACTCCTGTAATAAATAATTTCGAAGTAATTACTTCAAATGTTCACTTCAAATTATTTGTTTTATTTGGAGGGTGTCTTCCCATGCCCACCCTTCCCCTTCATTACTACCCCTACTCAAACATCATCCACACATCCTTTTTGCCCCTTAACCAACAACCCCTTATATTTTTCAAAGAAATGTTGAAGTAATTACATTAAAGTAATTTACTTCAAAGTAATTACTTGCGCTGAAACCACAAGATACTTTATGACCTTGATGGGGAATGCACCACCTGCTGCATTCAGTGGCAGTTGGTGCAAATGCATTTGGAAATCTGAGAGTACAATTCAGGTGCCAAGGAGGGGAAGGAGAAATATATTTGTGTTTCATCAGCAAAGATATGGTGGGAGAATCTGAAGAAGGAGATAACCCGTCTAAGAGAAGAGGTTTAAATAGTACAAAGAAGAGGACTGAGGACATATCCCTAGGGGCTAGTAAGTAGAGGCTCCATAAAATAAGAGATGGAGAAGAAGTAAATAGAGAGGTAGGAGGTGATGATCCATGTGAGAGAATTGGGCGTAGGGTGTGCAGTTGTTAATTCAGGTATCTGTTTTATCACTTTTATTGTTGTCTTGCATCCTGCTATGAATGATATATATGCATTATTCAAGCCTGCTGTGTAGGATTCCAAGTCTTTGTCTAGTTTGACCAGCATACTCCATTAGAGAGGTATGTTTGGTATGGTTTTGAAAAGGGTAAAGTGATGGAATAAAATGGGGTCAAAAGGTAAGAGTTGGTACAAGAGAGAGAGAAGATCCCTGCACACTGGCATTCCAGAAGCAAACAAATAATAATATTGTGATGGTTGAATAGATCAAACACAACTAACAATTTGTTACAATTCGGACATGCAACTTGTTTGCTGATTGGGTGGTGAAGAGCGTGAAGTGCGTCAGATTGTTTCGATGCACCCGCCATCTTGGATCCCCGGACATCCACGGACAGCGCGGTGACAAATGGGGAGAAATACAACTTTGGCAAGTGTGTTGGTGTGTAAGAGTGTTTGGGGAGGGTGGGGAAGTAAGAGATGGCTCAAATGCTGTATTTATTTAGGTGGCATGCACTCCCGTTGTGTTTGTCTTGACCGCAGACAGCTGCGCTGTCCAGGATGTCCATAATTAGTCAAAATGGGGTGTCCTAAGGACACTATACTTGGCCGTGATGTACGCAAGCAAAATGAAACTGTTCTTAGGACACGAGAGGGGTCCAGAATGTCCGTAATTAAACAAAATGGAGGTGTCCTAAGGACACTATTCCTGTCCGTACTGTCTGCAGGCAAGTTGAAACTGTTCTAAGAACACATGCCGTGTCCGGGATGTCCATAATTAAACAAAATGGAGGTGTCCTAAAGACACTATTCCTGTCCGTACTGTCTGCAGGCCCTGGCCACAACCACCGCAGCATATCACACCCATAGATCACACCCATAGAATCGAATTTCTATCAAATATTTGCAAATCTACAGTTTGTGTATTGTTTGATTTGTATAGTTTGTATGTGAAGTTTTGGATATGTTATATCATTAAGGTTGTAGAGTTTGGTAACAAGCACTGCAGTATAACATATCCATGGAGGTAAACATTTTGCATTGTGGTGTACGGTTACATGTTTGCTTCAATGGTTGTGTTATGGAGCAGTATTTATAAGTTGTATTTATTATAATATACTTACTATTTGGTTTGGTAACTGGAGCACATGTATTCTTTGTCAATTTCTGTGATAAAAGAAAAGGTCATGTTAGTGTCGGTAGTTTATAAAGTCTTATAACATTGAATAATAGACATTTCTGATTCATTTTGACCCTCATTTTTAGTAGATTACAAACCAGTGTACTGTGCAATTTGCTCCGTTTCTGTGTTTGTTGCTTAAATCATTGGGTCAGTGGGGGAAAAAAATCCATGTTGGATTAAAATAAAGCATTTTTTTGTTTTGGTACAGTACATTTATTTCTGTGTTTTCATTGTTTACTTATTGTTTCTGGCTAATGTTGTATCTGTTGGCTAGTTGCAGATTGTTAGATACTTGTTGTTGAATTGTAAATGGTTATAGTTTTTTATTTATATTCTCAAGTTTCTAATCCATCTGTTGGGTTGTTGCAGATTCTTGGGGCAGTTAGATACCTGTTGGCATATTCTAACTGTTTATTTCTTGTTATTTTTCAGTGGTATTGATTTATCTGTTTGCTTATTTCAAAACTTTGGGGCAGTTAGATACCTGTTGGCGTATTCTAACTGTTTATTTCTTGTTATTTTTCAGTGGTATTTATTTATCTGTTTGGTTGTTGCAAAATCTTGGGGCAGTTATATACCTGTTGGCATATTCTAACTGTTTATTTCTAGTTATTTTTCAGTGGTATTGATTTATCTGTTTGGTTGTTGTAAAATCTTGGGGCAGTTAGATACCTATTGGCATATTCTAACAGTTTATTTCTTCTTAAAATTTAGTGGTATTGATTTATCTGTTTGGTTGTTTCAGAATCTTGGAGCAGTTAGACACCTGTTCGTGTATTCTATCTGTTTATAGTTTTCTAATTGAAGTTTTATTAATGTTTATGCACAGATTAGTTATTACATTTTGGTTTTAAGAATATTAAATAAGCATTTATAAGATTTGCTGGTAATCGGTGCTTTAAAGTAATGGTACTATCATTACATTCGAACCATCGACAATTCTTTTTTATATATGCAGTGTAGTGACCTGCATTGATTGTCGTTCCTGCATGGTAGATTATACCTATGGTTGTGAAGGTTTTATTACCAAGTGATACTTGACCATGTGTAAATCCAGTCATCTTGCAGTTGTTTTTAGTACCATTTGCATCATTACGTAGAAGCATTAGTATTACATATTTACTATGTGTTTGTATTAGTAAGGTGGAGTGATTATCTGAATTGCAGGTAGTACATAATCTGCCATGGTTTGCATTTTGTACAAGTTGCTGACATGGAACAGATTCACAGTTAGGTATGGATACATACACAAAAAGTTCATTAGGAATTTCTTCATGTTGCATATTGTTGCACAGAGTGCATGTATGTTTCCACATGTATGCAATTTGGAACATTTCATTTATAGGTATGTTTTTGTTTTCCAGTATTTGTAGTAAGTACATTAGAAATTCTTTTGGATCTTCTTGTGAGTTTATAGTGAATTTCACCATTCCAGCACAGTAGTCCAATTCTTGTCTTATTCCATGAACACTATGGGCCTCATTATGGCCTGTGCGGAATGGTTTAACAGGTCCCGCTAATGGGTGCGGACCCGTTAACACCATTCCGCACAATTACAAGGTCCCCTCGCGGGACCTGGTAAGGAATGCCTGGTTAAACCAGGCATCGTTAACGGGACCTGCGAGGGGAAGAGGGAGCAAACAACGGGCCGCTCGTAATCGGCCCGTTGTTTGCTCCCTCTCCCATTCCAACTGAGCCCTATGGGGGCTCAGATGGGAATGGGGAAGGTCCGGGACCGGGTTCCCAGAGGTAGGAATTAGCGGGCCCTCTGTATTCAGAATGGCCCGGTAATTCCTCATTCTGGGAACCCGGTAAAGGAGCCCGGTTTGGCGGTAGCCATGGAGCTAATAGCTGAAGCTCCATGGCTACCGCCAAACTCGTAATGAGGCCCTATATGTGTTGTCAGGATTGTTGGTTGCATTTCTATGAAGGCCTAACATTTGCAAACACAATTGTTGTCTGGATGGCAGATAACTGGCTCTGTCTAAACAGTGAAAAAACCGAACTCCTGTTGATCGGGTCCCCCTTCACACTGAGCAAACATTACAAGGAGTATCAGGCCTTCAATATAGACAACACCCCCATCGCAGTATCACAAACCATTAAGACACTGGGCGTATACCTAGAACCTAGCATGACCATGGATAGGCAGGTCAATGCTATAGCTTCCTCAGCAGCGTACCACTCCAAACTGATCAATGCTATCAGGCCATTCCTCACCCAACAGAACTGCATTACCATAGCCAGAGCCATCATTGGCTCCAGACTTGACTATTGCAATGCCCTCTTCATCGGTACCTCCCAAAGAAACCTGGCTAAACTCCAGATTGCCCAGAACAATGCCTTAAGGGCCGCAACAGGCATTTCACGCAGAGAACACATCTCATTGGTCAGGAGAGAGGCACACTGGCTACCCATCAAAGAAAGGGTGGTCTTTAAAACCCTTGCCCTAACTCATAAATGTCTTCACTGACTCGCACCCCCCTATCTTGAACAAAGGATCTACAAACAAACAGCGACCCAACCCTCCAGGACCCCTTATGCCAACCGCATCCTGACTCCTCACACGCGTAGAGTGCGTGCTGGGGGCTTGAGCTTCCCATCAATGGCAGCCTCTCTCTGGAACAACCTCCCAAATGGGATCAGATCAATCGTATCCCATGCTGCCTTCCCCAAGGCATAAAAAAACTAGGCTTTTTGTCTAGAGGGCTTACCCACGTATGATCCCTGACATATGCTCCCTCACTGAATGTTTCACGCCTTACATTGTATAATACTGTTCTGTAACTGTACCAACATAAGCAAACGTTATATACTTGGGCCGCTTATTGTAACCCTCAAGTAAGCCTTCTTAAGTATTCTTGATAGTGCCTCTATGCCCGTGGGCTGCAGTGCGCTTTACAAATGCAAAATAAATAAATAAATAAAATTGGTTTGTACTGTGTAAGTAAATGTTGTCAAGAATTGGTGGCATTTGAAATAGAATATTGATTGTTACATTTGCGTAGCAATTTACATTTTTTCGGAGTGCGTGTTGCTTCTTTGAAGAAGTACCTGAGTTACTTTGAGTAATAGATTGTTCTTTGGTTGTAGTAATTGATTAAGTATTACCTTCTTTTACTCTCTTGGGAGGATTTGCAGTGAGATCCTGTTGCATTTCTGTTTGAAGTAGTTTTCTTTTACAATGTTTTGCTTTTTGTGGAACAGGATTTGTTTTTAGATGGGGGTGTATAGTGAATGTATTCTATTGTATTCTAAAATGCAAGGAATATCAGTGTTTACTTTACTTGCATCAAAGTTGATTAGAAATAGACCGTCAAGTGTACTGATTTCCCAATATCTATCAATGCTTTATCTAGGGTAAGACCTTGTGATTTGTGAATCATGACTGCGTATGCTAGAGTTAGAGAAAATTGTTCTCTGCGTGCATACATGTCTTTGAAAAGAAGGAATCAAGCTGTTGAGCGCCCTATCCTTTTTACTTATATAAGTTTGTCAAAGAGAATATTGACAAACTGAATGTTGTCACGTGGGTATGTTTGAAAGCCAACAACTGTACCCAGTGCTCCATTAACTAGTCCTTGCTCCACGTCAAGGTTACGTTTAAGCAGTACTGTACAATTTAAAGATAATTTAAAGATAATTTTAATATTTTCTCCAAACCGGCTGTGTTGGAGATAGAATGTTCTAAGGTATTTAGTCTTGTTGTGGCTTGTTGACACATGCGTAGTGTCATATCATATACATCCAGTTTGTCTGTGGAGCAAATTTCAATTATTTGTTGCATTTCTTTTTTCAACATTGTTTAATTGAATTTGGAACAGCTTGCAAGAGTTGGCATCAAGGACATACAATTGACATTTTTGTGTGCTAATTGTTCCATGACATCAGTAGCCATAAAGTGCATGGATGTGCCGGGTTTTTAATATTGCTTGTGCTGCTTGAGATAGTACACCAACTAAAATAAAATACCTTCAACTCTCTCTTCCTAAATATCTTCCTTCCCAAGCCCTTTGCTCATCCGTCTCCAACTCCCTCAGGGTCAACCGCTTCTCGAAGCAACAAGCTCGGGGTAGATCTCTCTCCGCGGCAGGGGCCTCCCTCTGGAACAGCCTTCCTGCCTCCCTGAAACTTGAGGAGAACCATCTTTGGTTCCGAAAGCACCTCAAAACCTTCCTCTTTGCTTCTGCTTTCTCTCTCCCTCTCCACTGCTAAATTCTTCACCGTAACTGCACTGAATCTGCAACTGGGCCACTCTCTCCGACCTCGGTCCTTGGCCCAGCCACTCTCCACTTGCACTGCCTCCCTGGCAACCCCTGCACTGCGGGACTGTCTCTGTATCCCTACAGCCCCCCCTCCCCAGCACTTGTCTGCACTTACCTTGCACTTGCCACCAGCTGGCCCTATTATTTATTTTTTATTCTACTTACCATGTACTGCACTTCCTCCCCTCCCCTTCCCCTTGCACTTTTTCCTCCCCCCTACCCCTGCACTTGCGCGATCTAAATGACACCTGGCCTAGTAGGATCGTTGTCTGTCTTCCCCTTGTTCCCCCTCCCTGCCTCGTCACGCTTTGAAACACTTGTGTATAGGCGCGTTACAAATGCCATATCATATCATATCATAACTCTAATACTTTTAAAAATGTTGGCGTAAGTGAGGTCTGCAGATTAGTGCATGTTTTCTGTAAATTTTCTGCATTGGAAATGTTGCCAGAGGTTGACATTTCCTGTGCTGCCAACAGTTATACGGCAGAGTTTGTGTCCTAAGGTTTTAAAAATAGGGTAACCTTTCACTGGTGTCAATTGAAGAAGAGCTGTGAAAACAATAATGTATTTTCCTCCAAAGAGCTCTTTGTAGTTTGTTTTAAGTACTTCTTGTAATCTGAGGTGAATCAACGCCAACATTAGGTTGGAGACCATGCTCCCTTCATCTATTAGTAGCATTTTCATTTGTTTTAACACTCTGCATAGTTAAATTGCAGCTTCTGTTGAAAGTTTGTAATATTCTAATTTGTTTTGGTGTTCTACTGGAAGGAGTAGTAATCAGTGTAAAGTGACACCACCTATGTTGTAGGCAGCTAAACCTGTGGGGGCAGTTATTACAGCTGACAGTTTGTTGTTTGTCAATTGTTGAAGGAACCTGCTGATGATTTTGATTAAGAATGTTTTACCTGAACCAGCTTCACCACTGACGTATAGTAGTATAGGTTTGTAATTTTGGCAGGTACATTCTTTATTTTCATGTTGTATACCATGTGCAATTTCTTTTGTTACTTCTTGAAAAATGCTACGCTGCTCTTTGTTCCTTTCTGATTGTAGAACAGTTAAGTCTTCTGTATCTTCTTCATAGTGAGACATGGTATTTTCTACTTCTGTCATAGCTAATTCTGAATCATTTGCTATTAGTGGCTGTCCCAGTGGTTCTTGGCTTCCTGTTACAGAAGGTTGACTACTGTCGGGAGTGTCCTGATCTAGTTGGGCCTGGAGTTCTTCTTCGTGTTGCTGTTCATTGTGCTACATTGTTTTGTACTGTGTAAAGTTTACATTGGTTATAGTGCTTTCATTTGCTTTGAAAGCGTCTTCATAGGAGTCATAGTTATCTAGTATCTCTTCTTCTTTTCTCCATGGTTTAAAAATTGTAGCAGGGACATGTAATATAGTTCTTTATGTTGAGGAGTTTTTAATGACAATTTGATATGAATAATTAAGCTTGGTTTGGTAAGTTTCAATAAGCTGCCTTCATAATTTGTCACTCTGTATCTACATTTTGTTTCATTGGGTTTTATATTATTTTTGTATGTGAAGTTTTGGGCTTTGTGGTATAGCCACATGATTTCCAAAGTGGTACATTTTTGGCTATTGTTTCTATGTCGTCGTATGATTTGAGAACTGTTTTTCTAGATTTAGCAGGACCAAGACTTAGCCATACTATATTTTCAGATTTTCCATACAAAGCAGTACCGGTTAAACAATCTGCAGCTTCTTAGCAGCCACATTCTCTATGAGAGAGCATTTTTATGCCTAAGCTGTACAATTTCTGAGACAGTGTTTTGTCTGATGTTAGGTGTTAGGCGGAAACCTGTGCAGTTCCCTCTGGGACCACTGCAAAAGATTTAGGACTACAGGTGTTTGGCAGTAAACCCACTTGGTAGCAGTCTGCACCACACAGATTCACTGTTGGTAGCTGTGGCTGAGCAGTCAGACTTCCCTCAAGAAGAGTTAAACAGTATGTGGAGTATACAAGATAGGGCAATTCTTCACAGTAAGACAAGCAAACACGCAACAAGGCTCAGTGTAAAGATATTAAGGTATTTATTTATAACGAAACATCTATCAAAAACACTATGGCACTATCACGGCAAACAAATCAAACACAATTACTCTACGAAGAAGAAACGATCAATCCCCCTAGCAATAGTTCGACAAGTCTAGGTTTTACCGGCACCACTTATTTACAGACAGAGGTGTATGCCTCAACCTAGATGGCACTCTAATATTAGTTAGGACGGGAGAGAAAAATAGGCAGGTTATGAAAGCAACACAGTTCAATACTTCACGGGAAAAAAATGCAAGGCAAGAAGGCAAGAATCACAATAGATCATAACGTTCAGAGGCCAGGCCCACTCGGAGAGAGGCAAGGCGATATGTCCCAAAAGTCTCTAGTGGAAATGCGTTCGAGTCTTTGTGGCAAATTGTTATCGGCAGATTGAACCAATTCAGAACCATACGGGAGAAAGCATGGAGGCGACCCAACGGAAAGGAGAGGATTAAGACACCTCACTCGAATCGATCGAAAGGGAAGCCAGGCGGACACGGTACCTTGTTGTGGAGGGCAGCTCCGGCGTGGGCAGTTGTTCCTGGTGGTGGATGCACGTCGGGTCTTTGCCAAGAGTAGAGATGTTTTCGTCGTCGAAGAAAAGTGAAGTCCGGTGCACCACCAGGGAAGAGACCAGCCGCGGAGTGCTCTGTCACAAGGCACCACCTTTTGGTTGCGGTACGGGGGTAGTGGCTATCCGGTTGCCGAGGTGCTCTGCACGGGCAATTCGACCACTGCGTCCTGAGGCGAATAAAAAGCAAAGGGGACTGGTTGTTCCCACCAGTCAGGGGAAGAGACTCTCCGGCAGGGAGATCTCCTCTGTCATCGGGAAGTGGTGAGTCGGTTCTGCAGGGCTCCACCGGAGGTGACGTCGTACAGATCGGCTCAGCGTTACCCTCGTCGGATTCTTAGGTCCTGTGGCGACTTCTCAAGATCCAGTCCCAAAAGCCCTGCTTTTATGCAGAAAACCCCCATTCATTCAGCCTAGCTGTCAATCAACACATGCTAAGTGGTGAGCGGGGAGGCTCACCACTTGGGCCAATCACTCCAGAGTGCGACCGGAGTTGGCAAGGCAACTCGGTCCAGGGTGCCTAAACCCCCTCCCACACCCCTGTGGTAACCCAGACAGAATGGCACCACTTTGTAGGGTCTCTGTACAGAGCCCGCCAAAAGTGGAACAAAGGGCTCAACCTTTGGTTTAGGAGTCACAGAGACAAACACAGACGCCATTTTAAAAACCAAGTTCTGGCAGAAAATACCATCCGATAAACTTATTTACGATAAGTAGACCGGTGGTACGTTAGAGATTAACGAGGAAAAGTATCAATCTCCAACAATGGGACGAATCCCATAGAGTTATGTTCAGATGTTGTGGTTGTGGATTTCTGTTGAAAGAGACTGTGTGTAGTGAAGATGGCAGAGGTGGAGAAAGTCAGGGTGTTGGTGCTTGGAGATATGTTTATGCATGGTTTACAGCAGTATGCTCAATGCAGGCATGTGGCAAACAATTTTGATGTTAAAGGAGTGGAGGTGGTGTGGGGCACTGTGCCTGATTGCAATGTAAAGGGAATTGTAGAAGTTTGTGAAGATATGGGCAGGATGAACTGTCCCCATGTGGTTGTTTTACATTATGGTGCTTTCCATTTGGCCTATGTCAGTGCCCCTACTTTGTTGGAAGATTTGGAACACTTGGTTCAAGCAGTAATGAACATCCTTCCAAATGCCAAAGTATTTTTTTTTGGATTAGTACCTAGCGCAATATGGGACAATAGTTCTGTTTTTTGTCCTCAGCAAAACATTCCTAGGTGTGCAATCGACCGAGGCATGTGTGCTTTCATGCTTAGAGCTGGTATATTTTTCTGTAATAATGAGAATATTGATTCCAGTAATTTTAAAGAAGATACCATTTCCTTATCTTTTTTGGGAAATGCCATGCTGTTTTGGAATGTAAGGGTTGCTTTGGAGAAGGTTATGTGAAGATTTTAGTAGTAAAGTAAGAAGAAAAAAATACAAAATAATAGGTGTTTGTCAAACATCTACAAAAAAAGCAGCTCTTTTCAGAGCCAACCTCAAAGGGGAAATGGGCACACTATTTAAATTTACATTCACCACGATCAGATTTTCTATATGTTCGCGGACCTGGCGCTAGTCCACGGACATCGAGTATTGCATGCAGGGATTTTGGGGTGGAGAGGCATGCACATGAGAATGAGCAGAGCAAGGGATTGTTCAGTAAAGTTTACAGGGTGTGTTGTTTAAGGAGATAGTTTGTCAGAAAGTTCCTGAAAGAAGAACAGTTTGCTATGGCTGTGTGTTTCAAAAAACAGATTATCTGGATTTTGAGAGACTCATGGATACATTGGTTGGAGGTGCATGCAGAACGCTGTGGAGTAGCTGCAGATCTTGGATTTCCTCATGTGGAAGTGCACTGGCATGGAGTGCGTTGAATGAAGTGGCTGGACTTGGTACCTCTCTATGCTTGTTTGGAGACAGAGCATCATCCAGACATAATTATAATTCACTGTGGAGGGAACAGTTTAGGACATGTGTCTGGAATTTCTTTGCAATTTGCAATGAAAGAAGGACTTGGGAAGGTCATGGACATGTTTCCAAATTCCCAATTAATTTTTTCTCGTATTGCGCAGAGACAAATGTGGCTGTGTTCTTCTTCATTTGGTCCACAAATGGAGAAAGCGAGGCGTAATGTTAATAAGGCTGTGTGTGCCTTTCTATGAGATGTTGGCATGTCCTCTTTTCACAATGAAAATATTATGTTTCGTAGTACATACATTTTTCAAAGAGATTGAGTCCATCTTACTTATGCTGGTAATCAGATTTTATTGAGAAATTTACAAAATGCATTGCAACCTTTTTTGGAATTACAGCCATCTATTTTGTAGTAGGTGTTGACTATTTCAAGTGTTTCAAACACAAAAAAACACCACCAAAAGGCTCTTTTCAGAGCCACCACTTCCTCCCAGAAAAAAGTGCAATGGTTTTGATAGGGCAGCACCCCAAAATTTTGATGTCCGCGGACTTCTCCAAAATGCACAGGGCCCTGCTCAATTTATTTGACACTTCTATTTTTAGACTGTGAAAGACGGCTCTGAAAAGAACCATTTTTTGCGGGATTTTTTTGTTTTATATTATTTTTTGTTTTTTTACACACGACACACTAGGAGAAGAGGGGAAAGGAGGGTAAGGAAGAGACACCAACCACGGGGATAAGAAAGGGTAGGTGGTGAGAGGAAGATGTAGGGTGGGCCTTATTTCGGTAGTGGGAAGACCTTCTAATGCTCCTTGACCGTAGTCTCGAAAGAACTCCGAAGACTCTTTCCCCCTGCAGAGTACTGAGTCGCAGTACATACACAAAACTGTGACCCTCGAAAGGTAAGGGTCAATAGCACCATGGATGGCCTGTGAGGCAGCTGGAGGGATGCGCTGTCCCACAGGAGTGTCTCTTGTGGTGATAGGAGCAGAAACAGAGGATGTGGTAGAGGAACTCAACCTACTACGTTGATCACAAGGTACAACCTTGAGAACGGCCCCACTGTGGAACGACCTTAGGTGTCGCTTCATAGATGTCGTACCAAAGCTGTACGAACCAGGCCTCCAACAACTCAGCACCATTTTGCACTGGTTGCAGGTGACCTTGTTCGCACGTGCTTCGGTACATCATCTTGAATGGTAAATAACCGCCACACCCAAGACTAATGGCGAGTGTTGGTAGTAGGGACTTCCACTACCTCATCCTCTTCAACCTCCTCTACATCCTCATGCCGTTCCCCTCTTCAGGCCCTTGGGGAGGTGGTGGTGGTGGAGGCGGAGGGGGCGGGGGTGGTGCTGAGGCAGATGTCGCAGCAGCAGCCATCGATGCCATCAGGATTGATGAGATGATCTCAAATCAAAAGTCAGATCAGCAAAGGCAGCAAAACTCAATTTGCAATAGCCAGAAGCACAATGAGGATAATCTCTGCGATGTGGCCTTTTATAGGAGTGCTGGTGCCCGCTTCGCGGACACCCACGCTGTCCGCAGACAGATTGAACACCCAAAAAAGGTTCAAAAAGTTCAAAAAAGTATGTAGAAAGTCAGGGTCATTGTCTGGGACTTATTCTATGGTGAATTTTTACTATAAAATACTTTGGATTGCCTGAAAAAGTACTTTTAAAATGTTCGGGGACCAGGACAGTGTCCGCAATTCAGGACACATGCTCAGCGTGGGTGCGGTCACATGATGACGTCGCAAACACGTCCGCGAAGGGAACGGGTGTCCACAGGATGCCAAATGGACAGGAACAGCTGTACGCGTGCGTGCAGGTGTTCTACGGACAGCGTTCGGGTCCTGAAACTAATTAAAAGTGCGACACATGTGAGAAGGACACTTACGGACAGGTGCGATGTTCGTAGGACATATGGGTGTGGTGCGCATGTGCGTAGATATTCTAGAGTCGGTACGGACAGGTATAGTGTCCTTAGGAATCCCTCATTTTGGATAATTATGGACATTGCGGACACTGTGCGTGTTCTTAGAACAGTTTCACCTTGCCTGAGACATTCCGGACAGGTATAGTGTCCTTAGGACACCTCCATTTTGGCTAATTACGGACATTCCGGACACCACGATTGTTCTTAGAAAAGTTTCACCTTGCCTGAGACATTCCGGACAGGTATAGTGTCCTTAGGACACCTCTATTTTGACTAATTACAGACATTCGAGACACTGCGCGTTTTCTTAGAACAGTTTCACATTGCCAGCGGACATTACGGACAGGTATAGTGTCCTTAGGACAACTCTATTTTGGCTAATTATGATCTTTCTGGACACTGCGCGTGTTCTTCGAACCATTTCACCTTGCCTGCGGACATTACGGACAGGTATAGTGTCCTTAGGACACCTTCATTTTGGCTAATTACGGACATTCCGGACACCGCGTGTGTCTTTAGAACAGTTTCATCTTGCCTGCAGATTGTATGGACAGGTTTAGTGTCCTTAGGAAACCCCCTTTTGGTTAATTATTGACATCCAGGACGCCCGTGCTCTCCGTGGACAACTTAACTGCCTTTAAAAAAAAAAGACACAAGGACTGAATTAAAACACACATAATATTTGTTTTTTATTATATACAGATATAAAATTTATAAAAGAGAGGGGGAAGCAGAAACTGACACAAACACAGGGGAATTGGGGGTTTGGAGAGGATGGATAGGAGGAGACTAAGGGATGGAAGTCAATTGTAATATTTGTTTTGGTGTTGAGGGCTTGGGGATAGTTGACTGGGATATGGAGAGAGGCGGTACAGGTACATGAAGGCCAATGATATTTAATGTTTTCTTTTATGTAGTCCTCCACAAAATGTTTCAAAAGATTGACATTTTCCATGAGCATGTCCATTTTTTGTTCCATGCGCTGCAGAGTATTTTCTAATGTCTCTTTTGGTGTATTATTTTCAATGTTTGTCTGGTCTGTTAAAAAGAAATATGTATGCTGAGTGCACATAAAATAATGATTATTAATTTGGTTATATAGAGAAGTGTCTACCATTAGTATCACTATCTTCAGACATTTCCTCACATGGGAAATTTTTGTCAAGCCATTCTAAAGTACTGGACATTTCTGTGTAAAATATATATATATATTACATGGACGCGGTAGCGTCCATGTAGTTATGGTTAAGTTGGTGTTTCCATAGGAAGAGCATTTTTTGGGTGGCTTATAACTTTGCTCCCTCTGGACGAATCCACACCAAACTTTGCAAAAAAAGTATATGGCCCACTCTGAATTGTTTTGCAAAGTTTGGTGAGGATTTGTCCAGGGGGGGAAAAGTTATAGCGGGGTCCCAAAACTTGTGTTTTTTCCTATAGACATAATGGGAAAAAACTTTGCGCACGGCCACAGGCCAAACCGCTGGACGGATTTACACCAAATTTGCGACAGGAGCGGGGGCTTGGTCCCGAAAGCGTGCTTTTGAAAATTTGGTGTAAATCCGTCCAGTAGTTTTTTATAAAATGACCAAAACATAAGGCAAAAAAATAAGTGATATCTGTGTTCGCTTCGCGGACGGACTTCCCTGTTCGCTCCGCGGACAGCACCCCGATTGGCCCATGGCCTTGCGTCATGTCTGCGGACATGCAACGTGTTCGCTGATTGGACGGCGAGGGGCGTGGAGCGCGTCAGATTTTCTGTGGCGCCCGTCATCTTGTATTCGCCGTCGACCGCGTACAGCGCGGTGAAATGTGGATAAAAAATTGTATTTAGTGCCGTGTGTTGGTGTGTAAGAGTGTTTGGGGAGGGTGGGGGAGTATGAGATAGGTTCAATGTTTTGTTTTTTTATGTGCTAGACGTTTTTGTTGCGTTCGATTTGTCCGCGGAGAACACGGCTGTTCTGACATTTTGTAAATAAACTAAATGGTGGGGTGTTTAGAGGACGAAGTATGTGTCATTTTTGTTCACAAGGAAGGTAAATATGAGCTATGAACACTCGCTGTGTACTTAATTGTTCGTAAATACATAAACTGGGGGTGTCCTCAGGACGCTGTCCGTATTGTAATCTGTCTAGTTGAATGTGTTCTAAGAACACTTGCGGTGTCCCGAAATGGTTGCAATTACACAAAATGGGGGTGTTCTGAGAACGTTGTTTGTATTGTTCGTTTTCAGGGTGAAAGTGTTTTAAGACCACTCCTTTTGTCCGCTAATAGTACAATTTCCTATGGGCATCAACCGACTTTTTGTCCACTAAAGAAACGATAAATCCGGCTGGTGTGCGCCGACATTATGTGATAATCCTATGACTGGCGCTATTGACCTGGCTGACTTGCTTTTGCGACACTAAATCATATCTCCCTCCCCTAAGCCTGATATTATCAAAGCATTCACATTCCCCGCCTCTCTCCGTGACGTTACAGGGTGCGTCATCAAACGCGCCCAGTCCTCTGCAGTCCTAAGTGACTTTACACAGAACCCGGAAGACAACACATATTATGTCACAACACAGCGCGCCACAATTCAGAATATGAAACTGTGGTTTAAAAGTAAACAGCAGGATTGTACATTTGGTAAAGTACATTTATTTCAAGTGAAATGTTTAGTGAATATTCAGCGATTTGCTATTGTCTCTGCTGTCGATCAGCAAAAGTTTATTTTGAGCCACGCGTTGTTCCTTTGCGGTAGATAAGCTGTTGGTTTATGATAAAAGCAGTAAATGGTCACTCTGATAATCGGAAGGTTGCTCCAAAAACGAGCCATTAGACCACCCTATTGGTTGGTATGTTGTTTGTAGCCGCTAGTACTGCGTAAGGGCATATTGGTCTTTGGCGATTGTCCCATAAAATGGTGAGGGTCATGAAGTTGCATATTTGGACCTGCACCTGGCAGTTGAAGACCCCATCCGCTGGAGTCTGTAAATCGTGACATAGGCAAAATGGGGCCACATACCTGTTTTAAAAAACATAAATTAGTCTCACCAGCCGATCTTCATTAAAAATCATCATTTTATTTATTAGGGCGTGAAACTATTTGCTATCGAAGATAGTGCAACGGAGTATGTTAATAATAAAATAATAATATTTTCCCATTCAAATAGCGCGAAGAACCGTGAGGTATCTAAGCGGTGCTTATTATTAACCACGGTGTGTGGTGCTCATTTATTGACCACGGAAGGATGAAAGGCAGAGTTTGGCCTTGCCGGGATTCGAACTTGCGTTAGCAAGCTGTGCACGGATGTCAAAGCGAGCGTTGTACTCGCTGTGCCACTTGACAGGCTACAGTGAAGTGGCACAGCGAGTAGAGCGCTTGACCGCCTATAGACCGGTTAAATTATTTCTATTAACCCACCCTGTGTCGTCTGCCTTTTTCAGAGCCCTCTAAACGACAGGGGATCAATTCGGCGGTGATAGTGCGCGGTAGAAAACATTATGCCACTTTCAACAAACAAGTTCAACTTGAGCGGTCTTTAATGCTACGCTATTGTAATTATATTTGGTATAAAATAATCTAAAGGGTTATTTACAGTACAATTGCAATTTCCATTGTCTACGAGTAGTGCAGTCCCAAAATACGACTCCGCGTGTGCGAACGATCTTTCGCATAGTGATATAATATATAAAAGTGGTTTCGTTTCAGAAATGTCATCCTTATCTTCTCTTACGTTTTAGCAACACTCCTTCAAGAGAAGTCTTTCATCACAATCTCTGTCTGTCAAGGTCAAAACACAATACAACCTTATAGTCCGCTTCGTGAGCCTCTCCGGGGCCCGAGAAAAAAATGGAAGCAGCTGACCTTCACTGTGAACGAGCATAAATTCTTACTTTGCAACATTCTGTGTAAAGCCATCTGTGAGAAGTTGGTTTTTGCACGCCATGTTTGTATATTGTTTGCGTGATATTAAAAAAAGTTTGTTTAAGGGATGTTATGGTTCTAAGTACAGCCGAAAGACCCCTGAAAATCGCAAGTTATGGTAAGCTATGGAAAATAACTCGCGCCACCACCGTGCACTGCTAAGACTAACACCCAGGACATCAAAGATGACATCGCAAATGTCATTGATGAAATCACTGATGACATCACATGTGTATGTACTTTTCATGGAATTTGTGTACTAGGGATTTTTATTATAATGTTGCGAAAAAAGTGTCAAGGATATTGCAATAAATATCATACCTTTATTAGTGCTTTGAACGATGCATTGATATAAATAGCATTGTATTATGGGATTCTATCTAGTATACTGAGCTACTAATGGAGAAACATAGCATTGTGTGCAGAGTACTAGATGAAAGTATAATATTTGTAATGTTAATATGTTGAATAATGAAATGATAATTGTCCTGAAATGTTCGAAAATTCACAAAATGGGGGTGTTCTGAGGACATTATTCGTATTATGTGATTGCTTAGCTGTATGCAATGAGGGAATGGCACAGAGAGTAAAGTGGTCGCCGTCCGCGGACACCGCGGCTGTTCGTGGACAGGGCGTGCTATATCCGGGTTTTTCCAGGAAATCCAACATGGAAAGAAGACTGTACGGATCAGCCAATCAGATGTCGAGGTTGTGGATTTGTGTTGAAAGAGACTGTGTGTGGTGAAGATGGCAGAAGTAGAGAAAGTCAGGGTGTTGGTGCTTGGAGATATGTTTGTGTATGGTTTACAACAGTACGCTCAATGCAGGCATGTTGCAAAGAACTTTGATTTGAAAGGAGTGGAGGTGGTGTGGAGCACTGTGCCTTATTGCAATGTACAGGGAATTGTACAAGTTTGTGAGGATATGCCCACGATGAACAGTCCGCATGTGGTAGTTTTGCACTATGGTGCTTTCCATTTGGGCAACGTCAGTGCCCCTACTTTGTTGGCTGATTTGGAACGCTTTTTTCAAGCCGTAATGAAGATCCTTCCAAATGCGAAAGTAATTTTTTCTGGATTACTACCTAGGGCAATATGGGACAATAGTTCAGTTTTTTGTCCTCAGAAAAACATTGCTAGGTGTGTCATCAACCGAGGCATGTGTGCCTTCATGCTTAGAGCTGGTATGTTCATCTGTAATAATGAGAATATTGATGCCAGTAATGCTGTTAATTTTAAAGAAGATGGCATTTCTTTATCTTTTACGGGAAATGCCTTTCTATTTTGGAATGTAAGGGTTGCTTTGGAGAAGGTTATGTGAAGATTTTAGGAGTAAAGTAAGAAAAAAAACCAAGAAAAAAAATACAAAATAACAGGTGTCTGTCAAGCATCTGTAAAAAAAAACATAAAAAACAGCTCTTTTCAGAGCCAACTTCAAAGGGGAAATGGGGCACACTATTTAAATGTACATTCACCACGCTCAGATTTTTGATATGTCCGAGGACATGGCGGTAGTCCGCGGATATGAAAATCACTACGAGGGGGTTAGTATGTTCTATGTTACATGTATATGAAGTCAGGGATATTATGGTTAAGTTGTGCTACTAAAAACCTATGAAATTCAGTGAAAAGACTTTGTTAAAGGGACGTTATGGTTAAGTTGCGCTACTAAAAACCTATGGAATTCAGTAAAAAACTTTGTTAAAGGGACGTTATGGTTCAAAGTAAAACCGAAAAACCCCTGAAATTCGGCAGTTATGGTAACATAAGCAACCATAACTCGCTCCACCGTGCACTGCTAACACTAACACCCAGGACATCAAAGATGACATCACAAATGTCATTGATGATATCACTGATGACATCACATGGCTGGCTCTCCCTTTTTATCCTTTACTGACATATCAAAGCCACATAGTTTTCTTCAGTAACAGTCAGGAAGTAAAAATTGAAAAGGTACTATATTTGTAGACTTAGGGTCAAGTCACATCATATGAAACATATACATAGCGGAAGACACAGGCTTGAAAGAGAGCATGAAGATAATTATTAGGGTTATCAGCACTTTCTCATAGTTTTATTTTTATTACTCTACCTTCCCTGTATATGGTCATATTTGTATACATTATACTCACTCTCCTTTCCTTTGGGTGCAATCACATCATGTGACACACATACATATGGTAAGTAGCAGCTTTGAAACAGAGCAATAGTTTCTCTGCATAAAGACAATCAGTTAGGTTATGAACTCTTTCTGCTACTACTTCTGCTTTTTTGTTTACTTCACTGTCCCTGTATATACTCATATTTGTATGTGTTGTTGTCTCTTTGTGTTTTGTCAGTAATAATTATGTATTAAGTGGGTTTTATTATCTACTTATTACATGTTTCACAGTACGCAAAACTCTAATAAGAAAGCAGTTATTTCAGTATTCACCATGGCAAGATTATGAATATGGCACCTTCATCGTGTATGCTGCACACACTGCCTATGTTTCTGCATGAGTAGCTTAGTATACTGGATAGAACTTCATAATAGAATGCTATTTATATCAATGCATTGCTTAATGCACTAATTAGCTCATGATATATATATATATATATATATATTACTTTTACTGTACGTAATACAGAAGGTTTTGAAATATATAAGAACAATGAAGTTTACTTACTATCTTCTGGTAAGTTGTGTTCTTACTGTTCTGTAGGTCTGCTGTTGCTGCTTGTTGTGCAGTTTCTGTGAGGTAATTATGTTGGAAGCATATCTTTTTTGTTTTGGTATATTTCATTTTAGTACACATGGTATTTAAATGGATGGTTGATGTGTTAGATGTATAGGTTCCACTTTTTATTTATTATTATATATAATGTGTTTGTGTGCTTCTTTTTGAACTTGTGCAGTGTTTATATGGCATGATAGAACAATTTAAAATGCCCCCTGAGTTTTTGGGTAGTGTTTATGTTGTCCGCGTCCGTCCGCAGACATTCGCACAGTCCACGGACATTGAAATCATTAGCTGGCGGTTCGGCATGTTCTTTGTTACATGTATATAAAGTTAGGGAATCCTAGTAAACTTCTTCCAAATTCGCACTATGAAAATGTACATACAATAAAATCAAATTTCATAAAGGGAGGTTATGGTCAAATTGCGTTATTAAAAACCTATGAAATTCAGTAAACAAACTTGTTAAAGGGACATTATGGTTAAGTTGCGCTACTAAAAACCTATGAAATTTAGTAAAAAAACTTTGTTAAAGGGACGTTATGGTTCAAAGTAAAACCGAAAACCCCTGACATTCGCTAGTTATGGTAAGCTAAGCAACCATAACTCGCGCCACCACCGTGCATTGCTAAAACTAACACCCAGGACATCAAAGATGACATCACAAATGTCATTGATAACATCACTGATGACATTGCATGTCTCACTCGCTCTGTTTTCCTTTAGTGCTATATCTTGGCCAGTAATAGGTAGGAACAAAACATTAAAAAGTAGTATATTTGTAGAGTTATAGTTCAAATATGTTCTTACAATAATTCACTTAGGGTCCATTCACCGCATATGAAACATATACATAAGGAAACTACACACTTGAAAGACAGCAATGCTTTCTGTGTATGAAGAGAATCAGCAAGGTTATCAACACTTTCTTATTGTTCTGCTATTTTTTTGTATTACTGTACTTTCTCTAGGTATGCTCATATTTGTATTCACATTACTTTCTTTAGGTTGCAGTCACATCATATGATAGTTATACAAAGGGAAGTAGTAGGTTTCAAGCAGAGCAATCATTTCTGTGCATAAAAATAATCAGTTAGGTTATGAATACTTTCTGGTTCTACTGCAGCTTTTTTTGCATACTTCACTTTCTCTTTATATATTCATATTTGTATGTGTTGTTCTGTCTTTGTGTTTTGCATGTAATAATGAAATTATGTAGTAAGTGGTTTAGTAATTGGGTTTTATTACATACTTATTACATGTTGCACAGTACACAAAACTCTAATAGGAATGCATTTATCATTTCACTATTCAACATGGGAAGATTATGAATATTTCACCTCCATGTTGTATGCTGCACACAATGCTTATGTTTATACATGAGTAGCCTACTCTACTTATACTTCGAATATGTTCTTACAATAATTCACTTAGGGTCCACTCACAGCGTATAAAACTTCATAATAGAATGCTATTTATATCAATTCACTACATAGCTCATGATATTTATTCCAATGATTTTTGACACTTTTTTGGGAATATTATAATAAGCATCCTTTGTACAGACTTTTCATGAAAAGTAAATGAACATTTGATGTCATCAGTGATGTCATCAATGACATTTGTAATGTCATCTTTGATGTCCTGGGTGTTAGTCTAAGCAATGCATGGTGGTGGCGCAAGTTATGGTTGCTTAGCTTACCATAACTAGAGAATTTCAGGGGTTTTTCCGTTTTACTTTGAACCATAACGTCCCTTTAACAAAGTTTTTTTACTAAATTTCATAGGTTTTTAGTAGCGCAACTTAACCATAACGTCCCTTTAACAAAGTTATTTTGCTGAATATATATATATATATATATATATATATATATATATATATATATATTGCATGCATGAGGATTTTATAATTCATTTGCGAGTGTACATAATATTGAAAAACCAGTGAGCATGCGGATCATACATTTTATAACAAACAAGTCACCTAATATCTCATACATTTGTGGGGATCTTTGGTAGGGAATGATGTGTAATCAATTTTATAGGACACTAACATATGGATCACAATATCAAGTTAGTTGCAATTGATTTAGAAAAGTTAATTAATGATCATTCTGTTATATCACGTAGAATCAGCCCCCTTATGCACAACCGCAGGAGGAGATTTATAGCTTTTACAGAAGGGGTTAGCATTGTGGTTGAAACAGGGTGGCACACAGTCATGGGGTATGTATCTTCTACATCAAAAGAGGTGTGAGGTTGGGGGGTTATCCACAGTATATATCTTAAGGGTAGGGTTTGCAAGTGATGAGACATGTTTGTGGAGATTAATTGTTTTTTTCTTTCCAGACCCAAGCTCTTGCCCGGTCATTCACAGGTCAGTGATGGAAGGAGGAAGGCGAACGATACAGTGTTTAACTTGGATCCATTCGTGCCTAGTGTCCCGTGAGAACAGGGTTGCTGTAGGGACACAGAGGGGAGGAGGTGGGGGGGAATAGCTGGCTAACTGTGCGCGGTGTCAGGGGGGGAGCTGCAGGCCTGCATGCTGGCTTTGCTATGGGGCCTGCTTTAATGTGTACAAAATGGAGTCGGTAATCGGTCCTTTGAGCATTGCATCGGTATGTGTCGTTCAGCGGCTGTCCGGCACCTCTGGCCACAGGCGCATGGGCAGTCGCAGGATGAGCATCGTATGTTAGTGGATAGGAATGGAGGGGAGGGGGCCTACAAGACTTTTCCTCCCATACAGTATCCTAGCAAGGATTGGGCCCCTTAAAGAAGGCTTACTTTTAACCAATCCCCTGTGGCTTAGTGTCTTTGTAAGGACGGGATTTCTCCTTCTTTGAATGATTTATTCGTGGACTGCACGAAGAATTCATTTTAGACCATTATTGGGCGAGTTAATCTTTGCAAAGCTCTCAGCCATTGAGGTGAAAAAGGGGTGCTCCAAGGCAGAAGCAAGATCTGATCCCTAACCACTATCAGGGCACAATGTGGGTGAACAACCTCCACCCGGTCGGGAGAACAAGAATAAGGACACATTTTGTCCCTTAGCTTTTGGATTTCCACTCACAACAACGGAAGAAGCAAAGCATCTGGGTTAATGCATTCTACCATGTCAAACCATTGTCAATCATGTCTGAGCAAATTTGAACCAATAGAACTTGTGGTACAGCATTGGACACTTCTTCAAACCTCTTTGAATGACTGTTGCTGCTCATCAAACCAGTTAGTCGCCAGATGAGTGCTATGATTGCCCTGGCATGAACAAGAAGCTTGCCACTGCAGAAACCCTTGAACTGTAAACATCTATTGCCGCCAAACCCTGATGAATGCGGAACCAACAGGGGTGACGTTATCGATGGGTATCCTTTGAATGCCGCCTTGAACCACAGCAAACTTCATCTCAAACCCGACTTGATGTCTGCTCTGTCTGGATCGCCAGAACTTTCTGCATCCAAACCTAGTTCAACCCGCTTGCACAACATTAAGAAGCCTGATTCAACACAGTTAAACTTCCAAGGCCTGATTAAGGTACTTTTGGAATTCACCAGCCCCTCTTGTACATTTCTGGGGACCCTTAAGACTTCCTATGCCCTGTTGTGAAATGTTTCCCCCCAATAAATATCATTTTCAACAATTAAGTGATCTATTGCCTCTTCTTTGTCTTTGTCTTTTGTTAGTGTTTTCTAATACAGTTGTTATTTCATACTGATTTGTTAATTAACATATATATATTTCTTAGAACCTTGATTTGACATTCCTTTTGTTTGGACTTGTTAACTATTGTTGTTTGGGTTGCTACTGCCTCACAGTCATACCCCTCTGAAGGATATATTCTTTCCTCGTCCCACTTTACCACAAAAGGCAAAGGTGGTAGATCTCTTATCTGTGCCTGTTTCACATTTATGATTGAGATCACTGCTGTTTTGTAAAAGTATCAGGGCTGAGTAGGCTGTCTAGCTACTACCCATCCTTGCAGTAGTCATTGTATGCATATCATGAATGTAGGCATCTGTGCACTCTGTGCATCTGAGAGTATACACTGGATAAATCCTATTTGTAGGTTTCATTGAGTTAGAAAGTTTAGATTGTCAGAGTAAATACTGTGACTCTAAAGCTCACAAATGTGTAAGATCTGCACACACTGTACATTCAAATATACAAGTTGAACACAGTTGGGCAACCACATATGTAGGTTATGTACATCTTGGACATGCACCTGCTTATGTTGTGTACAGCTCAAGCATGCAGTGTTGCACAATGTTCAAACTATCCATGGATTTGCCCCACCATACCTATCTGCTCATCACATTCCCTACTCTCCTCCTCGCTCATTACAATCATCATTTGCTCACCCCCTAGTGCTCTCTCTCATTTCCACTCTCTCTCCTTGCTCCCCTACACTGGAATGCTCTTCCTCTTGCTCTTTTGCTCTCTGCACTGCACCAACTCTACCTCTATTTAAATCCAACCTCAAAGCTCTCCTTCTTTCAGAAGAACTTTGTTTCTATCATTTTTCGCTATTGCCTCACCCAGTTTTCCTCTCTCCCTACCCTTCATGGAAAACCTTACAGAATAACCATTGTGCACTTTTCTGTCACCCCTCTATCCTTAATTTAGCACTTCCTACACAATCCAGTTCCAATGTCATATTGTCATGTCCTCATCCCTGGTTTATGTTTCCAACTTCCCTGGCAGCATACGGTCTTCAAGTCACATTCTCTCACCCCACTGTAAAGGCCCAATGTCCCCAACTCTGTCATCAATGGTACATTTTCGAAGTGCTTTTGTGCCAGAAAAGCATTGCTTTCCCTGTGTTTTTTTTTAATTTCAATAAATAAACTATATAAAGTGTTGGCCATTGACGTGCCTATTAGTAAAAAGAACAGGCATTGCAGATATGTTTCATCGGCAAATTGCACTTCTCCAACTGGAAAGTAGGTAAAGAGCTTATACTTCCTCAGTGATCAGATTATTTCACTCTCCAGATGCTTTTGACTGCATTGCAGCATAGTCAATGGTGAGGGATCATGGGCATTGTTCCTTCATGTATTGATATGTCACACTAAACATGGAATTCTTAGTCACACATAAGACTCGTAACATCCGTTACACTTACATTTGTGCTTTAAATAGCATGCATGCAAACACAATTAGGGTCTGATTCATAGAATATTTTGCACGCTGAATAGTGACTTTGTGCACTTTTCAGCATGCAACACTCCAATTGGCTTTGTGCGGGTCCATCACGTCATTGCTTGCGGTCGAGAATTGTGGACATAGAAGGAGAAGGCGGATGTGGAGTGCCCAGATTTTCACAAAATGCACTACGCTGTTTGGGATGCCAGATGATCAGGTGTATCCAAGGTACAGGTTTTGCCCCCATATCATCCTAGACCTGGTCAGGGAGTGGGAGTAAGGCCTTCCATCACCCACCATCTGCTCCCATGCACTCACCCCGCTGGAGATGGTGCTGAGCGATTAATACAAACTTCACCACATCATAGCTTTACACAAGTGATTCCTTAATAGTGACCCTTAAAATGTTCTTTATGTTAAAGACATCACCATTCAAAAACATATCTTGAATGCTTTTAAGTCTGTTATAACAAGGTGGATTTTCATGATCATGATCAAAGATGTTGTGACGTTCGCTGCAGTGCATGTATTCAATTTCATATACTGTGTTGTTAATTCCTTGAACCAGAATTGTTTCTCAAAATGTACTTGAAATAACTGAGAACAATGTAAGATTTGTGCAATGTCAGTTGACATTTTTGTACCAATTTATTCTATATAGAACACTCTGTCAAGTATAACTAACTATAGAACTATAGATGCTGTTGTCTTTGTACATCTGATATTCTCTAGTCACAAAGGCAATAACTCACTTATACCTACTTAATCCCACATGCTATTTTTGTGGGGGCTCACGTAACGCTTTGAGATCCAATATTCAATGAACACGGTGGCCATAAGTTAATTTAGGACTAGATGCATAGAGAGTGAGATGGACAAATTCTTGCCCCCTTGTATGTCCTCCAATATCAGCCGATGATATATTCGGAGCCTTGACATTACGTTACTAAATCAACATCCACTTGGACGAAATTATTGCTATTTTGTTGCACTGAATCCTCCCGTCACCACAATTACAAGGAGAATGGCATTTACAATAAACGAGTATGAATTTTTGTTGGCATCTATAATTACTTACGATCACATGACTGGAGCGGTTCACGTTACTGTACGTACATGTCAAGTGATTCCCGCAATATATAGAGATAGCGGGACAGGAGGCTACTTGTTTGCTGCCTCACCTGCCTGCGATTCATCATTATACTTGTTCCGATCGAGCCGATAAAGGTATGTTATCATACTTAACTGAGGGAGATGAGATAGATAATTCTATCGATGCTTCTTTTAGAACTCTGTAAGTGAATTTTACCGTTCACATTACAAGGATCGTGAGAGGAGAATTTACCCATTCGGATCAAATGAACGTTTAAGATTTCTTTACATCACAAGTAAGAGTATTTGCATTGATTAAGGGACAGATTAAAGCTTTCACATCCTCAGCTTTACCATTGGAGACATGTGTAATTACAACCACACTTATGCAGTGTTTTTACTATGACAGGAAGATTACCAGATAACTGTCAATTGAGGTGCACCACCTTTCATAGGAATATAGGGTTAGTAGAGACCGCCTACCAAGCTGCACAGCTGATATGGGCTAATAAATGACATAGTAAACATTTGTTTCTTTACGATTACTAAATTAAAATTTCAATAAATCAAGAACTATGTTCCTTTACTTTCAGATACTTATTTGAGTAGTTTACATCTGAAGAAGAGTTTTAGACTGGAAACTCGTAGTGTCAGCACACCCTTCAACAGAACCCCACATGGTTCAGGATCATCTTTGAAAGACTTTGCCAAATTGGACTCAAATCAATCCTTAGGATTTTCTCCCCAATCTGAGCAAAATTGTTAATGGTTGCTTTTTTTGTGAACTTGTGAATATAACATAATCTGTATTAATCTATCAAACAAACTGGTTTACATGGTGTTACATTATGTGAATTATGAACAGGTATCAAGTTTTGTATTAGTTAATATACTTTACTTTCATTTTGAACTTTGAGATCATTAATTAAATAAATTATATTATTTATTGGAATGAATAAATCCGTCATTAATTGTGTTCCTTAATATTCACTGAGGGATCTCTTTTTCCCCCTTATTGAGTGCACTGTGATTTGTCTTATGATTTTCAGATGACACATTTTCTGTTCTTGGTTGCCATAAGGGTATCTCATAGGTGTTGTTCACAAAATGGAAAATTAAGAGCAGCACTACCAGAGGTTCAGACTGGACCTCAGAGGCAGAACACATACAGAAAATACACACACAGAAGTGGTAGGACAAGGATTATTAGGCCCAGTCCATCCAAAAGGCATTTCCAGCATCACAACTCCCGCATGGAACAAGGTAACATGACTGCTATTGACCACCCAATGTCAACGACCGGAGGTCCAATTAACAGAGCATGAACAACTATCAATCCAACATCAAAATTCATTGACAGAGCAATCACTGCCAATGAAGCTTAAAACAAATGTCAACCACAGCACACCATGAACTCTGGAAACATGTGTCAGTCAGCCCTGGGATGCGTGCACACATCGGGCCATTGATTGCAGGCCCTACAAGTTTGGCACAACCACCGTCAATGTGTCATGTGTGCCTTTTGCTCACCCTTTGATGCAGAGGAGGGAAAAGAACACTGAGTGGGGAGGTGAAGGTCTGGGGTGTGGAAGTAAATGTGTGGGAGCTGATGTGAAGGATGACAGAGGTCAAGAGGGAGACAGGGCATAGAGTGATGAATGTGTAGCTGCAGAGTGGAGAAGAGAGAGACAATGGAAATTGTGGAGCAAGGAGGGGTCTGGCTGGTGGGGAGATGAGGAGACGGATGTGGCTGCTACAGTAGGTGAGGGCAGAGAGAAGGGGGTGAAGAGAGGAAGACCGAGACAGAAAGAAAGGAGAAAAGGCAGCAGGGTCTTAGAGCCTGGAAGGTACATTGATGGAAAAATAGCACATGTTGGGGGTGAAGAAGGACAATAGGGGGTGAAGAAGAAGGACAGTTGGGAAACAAAGGCCACCTGTGAAAGGGAAAGCCTCAGCTCCTCATAACAAAAACAACATGTTCAACACACCATGGCATGTAAAAAAAGAAAAAGATCCATGTTCGCAACATCCCCACAAATAAGTCCTTTCAATCACAACTGCAGATTCTGCACCACCCACCAACCCCCCTGACCCCCTATTGCACACCACAGTTTCTGGACATGACATCAATCTCCAGCTATTGCCTCACCCACCAACAGACCACACACCCTGGACGAGACATTCCCAGTAAGGGGTTGGGGATCATAGGGTGCACTGCCAACACCTACAGGGACAACAGATGAACAGAAGCTGGGGGAGGGGATGATATACCACATGCATGTGCCCACAATGTACACACACATAACATGCATTCACTCACAGTGCTGAATTAGAACAACAAGTAACGGAACAAAAGTCATGCAATACATTCAGGAGGAGAGAACATACAGAAAACACCAATGAAAAACAAGTAACTTAAATGGGGAACATAGGTAAAGGCTGTCAGGGCTCCACATGTGCAAACCAGTGCAATTCCAGATGCACCAGGTTGCCAAACCTGTCCTGTAGAGTGCATAGTGAAAATACATGGCAAGATCTCTGTTTCCAGAGGCAAGGTCATGAAGGGGAGCAGCCAAGGTCTTGGTGATCTGTGATTGGATGTGTGTATAAGATGTGTACTTGTTGCAGGGCAGGCCATGTGAGCAGATAAGGGTGTGGGGTGGGTGCTGGCACAGGTGAAAGAGTAGTGTGGAGAGGAAGTACATCTGCAGGACACTGTAGGTCACACTGGGCATGAGGCAAGAGGTGAACAATCATAATGAAGAGTTCAGATGTGCAGAAAATTTAGGTTCTGTATGAGGATGTTGTTGTAGAATGTGGCAAATACTGCCAATGGCTCAAGTGTGATAAGTGCTGCACATTCCCATGAGTCGACTCTCATTGTAGAAGTGCAACCTTCAATAAAATGCACCGCATGGATGTTCAAGGGGACATACACACACATGCATGTGGACAAACACACATCTGCACTGACATTCACTGTGACAAAATGATTTTACCCGCTGAAAATCAAATGTGTGAGAATTCATTCTACTAAAACAGACATTTACGTGATTGATAGTGCTCAACATTACCTGCTGACAGAGCTGCCTGGATGTGATTCCTTCATCAACCGTTCCTCCACATTTGTGATTGGAGGGCCAGTGCCTGGCAGAGAGCATGGGGACTAGGGAGATGAAAGGTTGCATAGTGGAACTCTTAGGGAGTGCAGTCATTGGATGAATCTAGATCACTGCAACAACGTGTAACATTGCATTTCAACAGCCATAGGTGTACACCATGCATACTGCACATATGTCAAAAAAGTCTATTAAACCATTGTTACCTGCACATGTGATGCTGTAGCAATCAAGTCAACCATGGCAGTTGACACCACCGTGCATGGCTTCATGGTCAGTATTTACCTCATGAATCCCTTGAGAGGTCAATAACACATCTCTAAAGGAAAGAAATAAAATGGAAAATAGAACATCCCAGACAGGGGTAAAAAAAACATATGTTTCCATCCTGGACTGGGGTATAAAAAAAACTGAACAATGTGCCTATCCCAAACAAGGGGGAGGAAATACAAAATTCACAACACCCTGGTCAGGTTAAAGAAAAAAAAAAACATCCTGGGCTGTGGGTAAAAATAAATCTACCTTAGAGAGGGGACGGTGCATGTCCATGTACGCTCATGTTAGCAGCAGGGGTGATGTGGCATCCTGTCTGCACAGTGTCTAATCCTGGTCTTCATTGACTAGGGCCAGCCGTGTCATGGATTCATGCACCTGCACCCCAATCTGGTCAGTTCAAGTTGCGTTTTTTCCCATATGGCCACAGAGTCTGTATGTGTGCTCACTCATGACATATCAATTTGCTGGGACAGCGTCTACCTCAAGGTGTCCATCTCTTCATGGAGCAGGGTCCTTGTCTACCTCAAGCTCTCCATCTCATTGTGATTGTAGTCTTGAGATGCCAACATCTCATGCTTCTGGTCGTCTCTATGTGCCTTAGCATCTGCATTCAGGGAGCCCTGCAGACACTTTAGATAAGCCTGTTGGCCTTTGATGTTGACCTCCACGTATAGTCTTTGGGAGAGAGTTGAGGACCGCATCCAAGCATGCAGTTTCTACTCCAGGATGGACAAGAGTTGCTGCTGTTGCATATCCCGGGCCGCTGGTGTGGACATATTCTCAGCCAGGTGATCCATGCCCTCAGCAATATGATATAACATATCACATTGCCAGATGGCTGCACACAACATATGCCACTCCCACACTGTCTCCACAGCATACACACACACACCATGTGTGTAGGGCCAACAGCAGTGTGATGCAAGGGTCCAGGTCTATTGCTGCAGGACCCCTGTCATTGGCTGTAGGTATTTAAGGCTCTGTTTTAATCAGCCCCAGAATCTGACCCCAACTCATGGGAGTGAGGTCTTGCAGCCATAACCACCGCAGACAGGGTGATTACCACTGACTGGCCTTGCAAAGTTTGGTGCACTGCTGCAGACTCAATGGACCTATCCAACTTGCCCATTGGGGCACCCACCTTCTCCCTCATTATGTCATCCACAGGTTGTTCTGTATCCAAGTCAGAAGAGTCAGAAGAAGCAGGAGCACGACTGATGATCACTTGTAGGTTTTCATAGCGTACAGCACCACAGTCTCCACTGGTGGGCTGATTTACAAACTCCTCGTCATCCTCCTCCTCTATATCCACTGAATCATCACCTGCACATGGAGAGACAGCAACATTTGGAGTCATGTATTTCCTGACAAAAAATCACATGTGCATTAAAGTGCATACAATCACAAAGTGGCTGTGTCCTGTCCATGTTTTGTGCACGATTCACCCATGAGGCATGCATAATGGTGAAGAGGCAGTGTCTGTGCAAATGTGGACCCCATATGACATATCCTGTGCCGCCTTTGTCATTCATACTGCTGCAAGTCATTCATGGTCTGGGAATTGTACACAGGTACAACAATCATTCCCTACATTCAAGCCTCCACTATGGGCGATTTTGTTGGTGCATCATTCCCTGTCCATGAGCATCATCCTACAAAGATGGTCAGTATTGTTGACCGGGCATGCTCAGACTGAGAACCAGCACCTCCTCATCTTAAAATTTCATGGAACAAGGAGCAACATAGCGCTCATGCCACATCTGGTGGCCGATATAGCTGCCATGTCATTCCATATCAAACAGAATCTACATGTCTGGACATGTATGTATGTCTCAAGGACACAGACAAGGCAATGTTCAGGTGAGTGTCGGCAACAGTGATGTGAGCAACATGGCATGTGTCTGTCATGCATCGACTGATAACTACATACAGGCCTTTCATGTCAAACTGGTGATTCAAATTTGAATGGTATGATCATATTGGCAACTCGAACATGCACATACATGACATTCAATGCAGACAGGCACACTCATTGGTGTTATTCATCCCTGTAACCTTTCACTTGGACTGTCTACAGACATTTTAATAGGAGAGTACCAGACTGACCCCTTGGAATGATGATCCTCCATCAGTTGATAGTACCAATGTTTTGCCTAGTGTAGCCCCTTGCAATATACAAGTTAAGTTGTTTCAACATAACACCTGCTACACAGGGCTGTGGTCTGTGGGCACCCATATCCTGGCAGGATGTTCATACCGTGTGTGTCATTACAGGCAGCTTGGGAATGCATTCTAAAAAGTTGTTCAGTAAGAGAAGGTGACAGAACAAACATGCACCTCATAAGCAACTGATGTGTGTGGACAACATATATCGCATGTACTTGATGTACAGTGCAAAGAGACAGGCCCTTTGAATGTAGCAATAAATGATTCATGTGGATGAGGTATTATTTGCCGTGCCACAGAGGTGTGCTTTGTGGGTGATGCATGCCTGTCAGGGGATGCATCATGGACTCTTCCAATGTGCATATAGTTTGGACATTGCAACCCTTTGGGGGCATTACCACTCAGAGTGCAGGAATAATAGATGAATGGAATGCAAACCAATACATTGTTATGGGCAATATGAGGAAAGGGAAAAGACTACATGTTGTACTACGTAGATGTGTGGCCAGCAAATGCACCCCAAAATCAAATATAGGTGGTACACGATATGCAGAGGCACCCCAATCAAAAACCATGTGTAAGCGAAAACCGGAAAGCTCTTAGAAATGAACAAAAAGTGGTACACGGTAGGCAGTGGCACCCCATGAGCCAATGCGCAATAACCGGAAAAGTTTCAAAAGGTGAAAAAAATGGTTACGTGATACGCAGCAGCACCCTGAATCAAAAATATTGCATACGTGATACAACGTAATTGTAATTGGTTATTTATAACATGCTTAATACCCATAGGTTTCTAAGCGCAGACCCGGGGATTGAATCTGTGTTGCTCAATGTTGTCTTGCTTCCAAGGCGAGCGTGTTGACCCTGAGCTATACCTCGCAGCACCGAAGGCCTGTATATGGAAAAATGCATGCACGTATGCGCAAAGGCAACCCCAAAAAGAAAATGGCATTAAGCGTTACATGAAAGAAACGGCTTGCGTAGCACCCCCAAATGCATGTTGGCAAAACTTGTGCATTTTCACACCTTTGCCGGCACACCCAGTGATGCGTGTCACACCCCTTACAAATCACCATCATTGCTTTGAGCCACGTAGGCATGCTGCATGCAGCTTGTGGCATGTAACTTATGTGCTAAAGGACCATAGTTCCTCTTGCCTTTGTGTCTTTGCTTTTGCCTCCTCCTTGCCTGTGCACAATGTCCATCTTCTTGACTCACTCACTCTCTGACAGCCATCAAATCACCCAGCCACATGACAGTTCAACTGGTGTCACCCCTCACTACCTTCCAGTCCACCTTCCTTCATTCCTTTTTACAGGCTACTATGCAGACACACATTCCATATGACTCAGTATAAGGTGTGGTGTCTCGGACTTGGGTCATTTAAGGTCATTTACCTTCAGAGCTTTGAGGCCATTATAATGGCACCTGGGCACAATGATACGTTCATTGCATTCCATTTCATTGCTATGTAACATGTACATGGTGTGGTCATAGTGTTGCATAGTGTTGCAGGTGCTACATAATGCTGTCCTGTTGATGTGAAACTGAGTGTGATGTTCCAGGGACTCCTGTAATGAGCTACAGATATGAATTCTGCCAAAGTGCTCCCAGTTGTTCAAGTTGGAGGGGGATATGTGGCTGTTCTACTTCATCTTTTGGCAGGGCGAGCCTGGCGGTACTGGCAGAACTCAGAGGGGTGAGGGGAGGGAGGTGTACTGTCAGGGGGCTACCTGGCGTAATGGTGGAGGTGAGGGGGGCTGGTGGGTGGTGTTGGGACTTGAGTGGGCTGCCTGGGGTAATGGCAGAGGTTAGGCAGCTGGTGTCTGGTTTCAGGACTTAAGGGTGCTTATATGACTTAGGGGTGTAGGCCAGCAGTGTGGGTGTCTTGAGAGTAGGGATGACGGTCTGCAGTTTCGCAGATGTGCAGTCTTGACTTAAGGGGGGCCATACGCTGCTTCAACAGGGTGCAGCCTTGAGTTACCGGGGATCGCACTCAGTTTCGCCGGGGTGCATCCCTTGAGTTACGGAGGACAGCGCACAGTTTTGCCAGGGTGCAGCCTTTACTTACAGGGGACCTCCGGCAGTTTCATTGTTGTGCAACTTTGGCTTACAGGGGGCCGTGTGCAGTTTCGTGTGGTGGGGGTCCACACACAGTGTTTCTCAGGGGAGCAGGATGGTGGGGCAAAGGTAGATGCGAAGGTAGGTGCAAAGGTTGTTCGTTGGCAATGGTTTGTGCTTGAGTGGGGACGAGTTGTGGGCGTTCCAGGCGTGACTCGGTTTTCTTTGTGCATAGGGTTGTTTTGCGCTTTGGTGTTCATGAATACACGGAACACGCAAAGATACTTTTGCACGCAAGTGGACGCAGAGTTGTTATCGCACAAAGTGCTTTGCAGGGTCTTTTCGCTTTTTCTATATATCGGGCCCTTAATCTTAATAGCAATAATGTATTTGCTTTTCAGAAAAATATCCACGAAAGGAAAAACCTTGTTCGTTATAAATACACCACAATTGTGCAGTGACAAACAGTGCACTTTTATTGTGATCTTGTTATCCTCTTAGTGCGTGTAACCCATGACGAGATCTATCATGCTGATAATAAAAAGCTGATAGTGGAGATCATGATTTTGAAATTAAATTTCAGGCACAGCATTGTATTCCAATTAAATAATAATATGAAAGAAAGCCCGATAGGCAAGCAGTTAAAGTAATATCCTGAATATTGACACAACATTACATCTTATATGTCATTTTACAATATTTTGCACTTATAATTGTTTTATGAGGGGGATGACAACAGCACAATGGGAATGAAATAAAAAACAGCACTGTTGCCTCGTTGGACAATTGCAATTTCATTCAAACATCTGCATAAAATGCTAGGGTTTTGACAATCTAGGTCTGCTTTTGTAATCTTGTTGCGTCTGTAGCGTTCATTTAACCTTAATAGGTATTATTCTTATTTTACATACCTAACAGTTGGGCTGTTTTTCGCAAATAAGAATTGTTACGATATTCCTAAAAATAGAACACTTAAACACCAGAGGCCAGATTACAGAAACTGAATATGAGTGCAAGTGCAAAAATTGCATGGTATTAGCACAAGGGCAAAGTTTGCCCTATGTTTAAAAAAAACAGGGAAATAGCAGAAAACTATTACACCATGACAAGTGCAATTTGGCATGGTATAAGCACATGGGCAAAAATTGCCATAGTGCAAAAAAGATGCATTTTTAATGCGTTTTTTTACCAGTCCCAAGTTTGCCCTAGTGTAAATACCATTCCGTATTAGCACTAGTGCAAACTTTGCCCCGTTGCAATAATTCATTCAAAATGTTTCTTTTTTGCCCAAAGGGAATGTTTGCCCTGGTGCTTATACCATGCCAAACTGCACTTGTTACAGTGCAATATTTTTCTAATATGTCCCTTTGTTTTAAAAAAATAGGGCAAACTTTGCCCTAGTGCTAATACCATGCAACTTTGCACTTGCACCGGTGCAAGTTTCTGTAATCGGCCCCAGAACATATCTGTATTCGCTTATGGTAATTATGTTTTCTTTTCCTTTAAAAATATATTTTAAAAGCAAGTTGTGACGTGAGTTGGACAATAACTTATTACGTGACACAAATGTCAAGACTGCTTGTAGTTGATACTTGATACATGAACTTTGTTTCTGAAAGCCAAGTTAATGGCCCTCAGCAAAGCGAGGGCAATAACAATTGTTCAGGCCAATTAAGTGTCCGTTTTTATCTACAACTGTGCGCACTAAGGTCAAACCCTGGGATACATTAAAAAACTGGGACAAGTGCAGTTTGGCCTATTAAAAGCACAAGTGCAAAAATTGCCCTAGTGCACAAAAGATGCATTTTCACTACATTTTTGCACCAGGACAAAGTTTGCCCGAGTGCTAATACGGAATGGTATTAACACTAGGGCAAACTTTGCCCTGATGCAAAAATGCATCAAAAATGTATCTTTTTGCATGAGGGCAATTTTAGCCATGGTGCTTTTAATATGCCAAACTGCACATGTCGAGTTGCAATGGTTTTTTAATGTGTTGAAGTGTTTTTAAAAATAGGGCAAACTTTGCCCTAGTGCTAATACCGGGCAAACTTTGTACTTGTTCCAGTGCAAGGTTTCTGCAATCAGACCCCAGGATGCACCCAACAAATGATAACATGTTGTATTCACCAGTTCAACATGTCCATCATCACAATGATGAGGCCCATGCTGAGAGAGAAATACCCTTGCATCTTTTGGAAAGAGGGCTAATCGGACAGGGGGTGGGCTTTGCACCCCTGCAGTATCCCAAGACTGGCCCAGATAGAGAAGATAGAGAAGATAGAAGGAAAAACATGCACACCAAAGACAGGAAAGCGACTGTGTTTCTGGAATTAAAGAAGGGAAGGCAGACACCGTGTGCAGGAGCTGGATGTGAGACTGCTTTCAGGATCCTGTCCTGCAAACTTATACCAACAATTATTTCTAATCATTTTGGGATCCTGATTGGATGAAGTACATCAAAAATTCCACTCTGAGTGTTAGTATGTTTGATATGCAATGTGAATTGAATTTCTATTCATTAGGGAAGGAGCACCAGCAGAGAACAACTTGCCCCCTTCAGCTACCCCCCCCCCCACAAGCACTCTGAGGTGCCTGGGGTGGATAAGATGGCCACCGCCATGGTCGACAACTCCAGCATCAGCCACAAGGCTCCGTTGAGCCATCATTCCTATTGGATGGCCCCTGCAACACATGAGTGTGTGGCTTCTAGCTGGCCAGCACAGCTGGCCAGGAGGGAATACTGCTAGTCTCTGCCATGCACAATTTGTACCCGATTGCATACCAAGACCATATCCTGTCCAACCTCTACAAGTTATCCTTTGAAGGTAAGCCTCGTGATGCAATGTTCTCGTTCATACCTGTGTTCCCCATTGCCAATTTGCCAACTTGAGGCCACACATTGCTTCAATCCACCTCTCAGGCGCATCCCCATATTCCCTCCGCTTCCCCCCACCCATCATTATGCTGTTCGGCACACTCCCCAAGAGGCCGGAACCCTTTGCTCTGGTACCGGCCCTCAGGAACTGCTAGTCCCCCCCCCCCCCCCCGACTGATACTTTGTTGGGAAACACATGAGCAGCATATACAAGGCCAGCAGAACCAGCTACCTGTATTGCTAACACAGTTTATCATACAAGAACTTCCTCTACCCTTGCTCAGCCGAGCTCCTCTTGCCCCCTCCTTAAAACAAAGAAACAGAAATATTCAGCTGAGGACCAGCTGCCAGCAGATAACCACTAACACCTGCTTCAAAGCATTGAAAAGTTACAGCACAGAAGTGCTCACTCACCATAGCTCCTCGCCTATTGATATCAACTCAATGAATCAGTCCCGCTCCATACATGCCCCCTACAGGCCAACAACAACCTTAACACACTGTATGTTCCGTCTCCAGCCTTCATTGGCCACTTGCCCCTGAAATAATAATAAAATAATAATTTAGCATTTATATAGCGCTACGAACCCTCGGGTATCTGAGCACTGCTTATTATTACCCACGGTGTGTGGTGCTCAGATCCTGATCACAAAACTGAATCTCACACTGCCAGAAAAACGAAGCCCCAGCACTGTAGGACACCAAAGAGCTGTGTTGCTCATCTGAAGTACATAGGGGTGTTAAGTGCCTAATCAGCCCCCCATGTCGTCTGGCACCAAATGTATCTAGTCTTCCCCTTGCTGCAAACCAAACCGTGAGGCTCACACCAGATACCACCAAAAATGCTCCTTTTTCCTCCACCACATCTAGCCAGCCTGGAACTCCCAACTGCCCTACCTACTACACACATGGTGTGTCCAAAACTGTCACTGTGAGCCTTGCTAAAATGATTACCCACCCTACGAACTACCACATTGCTGTTAATCCCTCTGCCTCCTAGGCACCAAACAATATAGAGGGAAATGTAACTGTTAGCCACAACAGTACTGCTGCTAATGTTATTGCCTGTATAAAGCCCAGCACTGAGGCCCCCAGCATCATTGCTTGCCTTATACCCAATAATAATGTCCTTGCCCACAGCTGACCAATGCCAACTGCACTACTATTCATACTGCTAGCTTACTGACTAACATTCCCAGCCAAGATAGGGAAACATTATGCTGCATGTCAAATGGCACAGATCCTATCCCCACTGCCTGTACCTTTGATGCACACAGTCAGGACTCAAATGATAATTGTCAGCAAAGCCAATTATATGCTAGTAAATGTATTAGCCTGCCAAGCTCTCTCTCACTGTCACCTTGGTCAATGTTTGCTCCCTACCAGCCTATGTGCTGGACATCCATGACCTCCACTTAATAGACAACATTGATGCACTTGCGATCACAGCAACTTGGCTCCATGCAGCTCCTGCTTCTGGTCCTGCCCTCTCTCTGGCTGTGCCAGCAGGTTACAGCATCCTCAGGAATTACAGACTCAATGCCAGAGGTGGTGGAGTTGCAATAATAGCCCGAGACCGTCTCTGCATAAGGCAATTTAACACCTCTATCAAGAAATGTGACCTCATGTCTGTAAAGCAGTCTACCTTCCCAACCACAACAAACTCAGTCCACGTTATCTAACACCCACTATGCCTTACCCTTACCTTGGAAGGAGACCTTCTACACATGGTGGGTGAGAAAATTAAACCCTTATCAATAATTATCCTCCTTATTGAATTGAACATGGGCCTGACTGTCCCCACCGACTAGCAAGCTTCCTCCTTGGCAAATTCTTTGAATGCTCTTGGATTCAGCAACTGCATCAGCATGCCTACCCATGCCAAAGGCTGCAACATGGACTGGGTCACTGACCTCAACTGGCCTATCACCACTAGATCCAACACTCCCTGTCCATGGTCTGACCATCATGTCATTGCATTCAAGATCCAAACTTCAATAACAAAATCATCCATATTCTTGGTGACACAAATGGTCCACAGTGTTCTACATTACTGGTTGGTGACCTAAATCATTGTTACAATAACATCTCTGACTAAGAAGCTATAGATCTTATGTCAGCATTAGAGAACTTTTAAGCCGACTACAGATAAAGGACATATGCTTGACTGGGTGGCTTCGCGAAACCTAGCAGTGCAAATTGAGAGCACCATCCCATGTTTTTGGTCTGATCATTATGCTATACCTTTTGAAGGTTTTCCACATCCAATTCCGAAAGTTACTAAGCCCATAAAAAATCATGATCCGTAAATTCAAATAAATATGTGCAACTTGCTTACATGAATGTTTGTATAATGTTATGTCTTTAGCACCTTTCTAAACACCATGCTTGACAGAGTACCACCCGCTCAACCCAAACAAATCAGAGGTAAGGTGTTGTGCCAGAATTGGTTTACGGAAGAACTTGACTTCTTACAAAAATGTAAGAGAAAGGCAGAGGCCAAATGGCTTAAATGCTCTTTGGGCGCTAACAAAAACAACTATGAAATAACAACAAAAAAGGTCCTACTGGGAAAAAATGCTTACAGCCAAAAAGATTTCTTCAATAACCAGATTGAGTATGCTGCAACAATAACATGTTAGAAAAGCCAAAGGTTCTATCATCTCCTAACAACCCCACTGACCAAGACTGTGCTAGGACCCAATCAGCCTTTGAAGTCAAAATACAAAAAGCAAGAGCCAAGATACAAAGTAGCCTAGGTAATAGGTCTCCCCCTTCTCCTCCTGACTCGGAAAAGACAAGCAACACACCTCTCAAATTTGACTTTTTACCCATCACCAACTCAAAGATGATAACAATACTATCCTCCATACACCCATCGTAGTACCCGAAAACGCCATCCCACTTAAAGTGATTCTGGATCATAATGAAATCTCTGCCTCTTTCTTAAAAAGATTTGTTAAAGCCTCTTTACAAACTGTAATTTTCTACACAAAATACTAGACAAGATTGCCACCTCCGAACTCTAAGCATTTGTCGAAGGAGCCAGCATCTTACACCCACGTCAGTCTGGCTTCAGGCCCAGTTACAGCACTGAAACTGCCCTAATTGACCTACAAACTCAACTACTAAGTATTACCGATAAAGGTAACACAAGCCTACTCATGTTATGAGATCTATCTGTGGCATTCGACCTTCTGTACCACGAATGCCTGCACCAGACACTGAGTAGCACCGGTTTACTTAGCCCAGGTTCCATTACATGGATGCACTCTTTCTTGTCCAATCGAACATCTAGAAATTGTTGGGGGTAATACCTCTTCCCTGCCTCTACCCATTGTATACAGTGTTCCTCAGGGAGACTGTATGCCCTCTATCCTTTTTAACCTTTACCGTAAACCACTGTTTGACCTGTTGGAGGACTACAGGACCTTCTTTACCAACCATGCGGATGACACTCAGCTGGAGCTGGAGCTCTGTGGTAACTAAAAGCAATACCTAGCAATTCTTAACAATCTGTACCATCTGGTGGAAACCTGGATAAACCTTAACTGTATGTACTTGAACGGGAACAAGACCGAGTTGATAATATGTGGTTCCTTTCAGGCCCAGGTTAAACTAGACTCAAGTTACCAATCTTTCAAGATCCATGATTGTGACATTCAAGTTGCTAAGAAAATTAAGACCCTTGGATTCCACCTTGAAGCTTCCCTTAACGCGGACTCCCACATTAATCAAGGTTGTAGCCAATTGTTTGCACTACCTTTGACTTCTTAAAAAGCATCCGTCCAGTTATCTCCAAGCCTAACTGTGAATCCGTTGCATGTGCAGTGATCCTACCAAGGAACGATTTCAGCAACACCTTTTTTGGGAGGTGCAACAAAATAAGAATCTACAAAAACTGCAAGTGGTCCAAAAATGATGCCATCTGCATAGTCAAAAAGAAAACCAGAAACGATGATATAACCAGATGCCAGCAAACACAGCACTGGCTCCCTGTCCCTGCCAGGGTGCAATTTAAGAAAGCCACAGTGGTGCACCGATGCTGTATGGTACCAGTCCACCTACCTCAATAACATGATTTGTCTTTATAACCACCAAGGACGCTCCACTCCTCTACCTTACTTTTAGTTAGTCCCCTTACAAGTGATCCAATGGCCTTGGTCAATCATTGCCTGCAATGGCAGCAAAATTCTGGAATTCCTTACCGCTTGAACTTTGACAACAGAAGGACCCAAACTTGTTCCATACTCAACTAAAACCATTGCTGTTTTCCTAATTACATTGCAGTTGCGGCTCGCCTAGATTCTTTCTAACGGCTCCCTTCCCGTCTGCTCCGCACCCTTTCTTTTGTGGTTGTCCTGTCTTCGGATGTCCTTTGTGCATGTGTTTCGGTGCCCTGATGCCTGTGGGCTTCGGCGCCTTATAAATGAAAATAATAATAATAAAACGCTTCTGCATGTAACACACCACTTTTGCAATCTACCACTTGTGACTGTATGCAACTGACTTACGGCCACACCACAACCCTGGATCCAGTGCAAAATGCGCCAAACTGAGTTGCAGTAATGCTAATAGCTTTGGGCAGTATCCCGCCGCATCTACCACTGGGATACCACCCAACCCGTGATGAGACCCATAGTCTTATTTGTATTTAAGGTCATAATAGAAGGAAAACATACATGAGATTAAAGAGGCATGATCATTGGAATCATTAGATGCAGAGGAGGGGGTGTAGGATTTAAATGTATGTAGATACCTTGACTGGTGCATTTTTGGTGCATTATTGCATTGACAGTTTACGTTATTTTTACTTCAATTGATGATTTTCATAGAATTTCTTTGGTTTTGACAGATTGTTTTCTAATGATAAAACGTCATAATGACTGCTTCTTACAATCAAATCCCCTTCCTCTTTCTAATTCACCACACTTCTTTGGAGAACAGGCAGCCTCTGGACAACGCTGTCCAATACACTTCACTCATTTCAAGAGCACCCAGCCCCCCTTCCAATTAACAGGGAATCTCAAATTGCCTTTCTTTGTTCTTGATATCCTAGGATCTAGGCTGGTTCCCAGAATCGGAAGCTGTTTTTCACAAAAGTGACTGAAGCACTACCCAAAACCCCTCAGACAGCCTTTGCGTGTCTTGTTGTGGCCTTACACCTGCACCATGAGCTCTGATCCATTGGGTAGCATCTGATCAGATCTGGTGTTTTTCCATGTATACAGAGCGACAAAGATGATCCTTTCAGATCTGTATCAATGATTGTTGCATTAAATCCATTGGACAACAAAGTAACTTTTAATCTGCATAACATATGCATATTTATATGGAGGGTCATGGTATCTATCGCCTTGCCTGAACACTGGAGTCTAGCGGTAACCTTCAAAATACAAGGAGTATTTATTTGCCAATATTGTTTTTTCACATCAATGTTAGGATTTGCCATCTGGGATACTAAGATCGGTTGTACGTGACAGATTTTAGGATCCAAGAAAACACAGAGGAAATCAGCCGCCCAAATGGATAATTAACATCTATACACAAATATCCTAAAATCCAGCCTTTCCAACTTACATTAGGTACACACTCCTGTTTGCCAAGAATTTGGTATACAATGACACTTTTAATATAGTTTTTCAAGTAACCACTAAAGGGAGTTACGCTGAACCTTCAAACAACGCGAGTGAACTGGGATAAATTGGTTGAGTTGTTTCCTTTAAATCTGCGACAATCCACTGAAACACCTGCCCCATGGGAAAACGATTTGGAAATAAATGGTGTGAACACACCTATTAACCTTTGACCATGTACACATCCCCAAGAAACTTTGCACAGTTGAATCCACACAACCAACTTGTAAAGCAATTCATATCATTCTGGCACTGTGAATGGGCAAGCCAATGTTATTTGTGCTACAGAGCCATAAATGTCACCTCCATAGTTATATTTGCTCTCAGTGGTCACCTTAGAAATGTTACATATCACAAGGTTCACAATGTATCTGTTAGTTACTTAATATTTCTGTCTGTAGGGTATTTTGTGGAGATTTGGGGCCTGACGGTATTTTATTACCGCCGAAAAATAACTTAGCAATAATCACTCTTTGTATTCAGATTTGGCCATGTGCAACAATAATACAATGGACATGCATTATTTCAGCACCCAGACCTGCATATTTGGTATACGTGGTTGGTGGTATTTTGGTGAGCATAATTCCCTTGTTTTATTTGTGGCCCCAATGTCCAGAATTCCTTATCTTCGCTTAGATTTTTCGTGTGATCACTAGAGAGACCTCAGACCTGCATTCTAGGGATACCACATTTTCCAGTGATAGTGTTGGTGCGCCACCATGGGCAAACTCACTGACTTATTTACGACAGAGAGCTATATGTGGTAGTTTTGTGGTAATTTCCACTACCTTATATACGGTAGGGAGCTATGTTCAGAGAGTCTCTCTTCCCGTTGGCTCATGTACCTCCAACAAGTTATATTACAGTCACTCACAATTATTCATACTGATTCTGACATGCACACATCTGTCTTAAAATGACCATTGCACTGTTTAAAAATCTCCCCACATCATTGGCATTGTAATGGTAAATAGAAAATAAACCACCCGTCTGTTTTCAAATATTTTCTGTATTATAAAAGTTGCATTTAGACATGATCTCATTCTTTACAGAAATAAATAAAATGGTACAGTAAAAGCATTTTCTATGACACACTGCAATTATAGTGGCGGAGAACAGAACTTAAATTGCAACATTAGCACTTGATTAAGACACGCACGGGACTTTCATTTTTCTACACTGACTGCATATTTCCGTGCACACACACAGCTCCCCCAGTTAGGTAATTACCTTATCTGTTCAGAGGCTTCTCTCTGTGAATGTGGCTCTCTTGGATTAACTCCAGCAAAAAGGAACGCTTGCCTTCTCAAGCCGGGGTCATTGCCTGGAATTCTCAGCTTTTTCAGATAGGAATGCCTCTGCCAGTGGAAAGGTTTTTCTTTCAGCTTTCCCCAGTCTCGACTGCAGCAGGACACCGGAATTTGCATTCAGTCAGGACCCCACAGCCAGGTCTTCTCCCCAGTAGTGCAGAAAGATCTCTGCCTGTCTTTTTCCCTGCTACTGCCCACTAAAACTTTCCTCTCAGCCCTCTTTATGACGTGTCCCAATGAAATTCATCATCTCTCATCCTCCTACTCTTCAACAATAGCTTCGCTTATACATTTGCAATTGTTGCAAATCTGACTTCCTCCTTCCTGCAGTTACTGTGCACAACAACACGGATAATCAGGCAGAGAAGAGAAGAAAAAAAAATCTGCACACTCATTTAAATGGTTTTCAGAGTATGCCTAATTCTGCAGTAGAGAACACATTTTATTAGTGGGTTATATTAAAATAAGGTTTTATTAGTCAGGTTAATGGTTAATAGGTTAGCTGTTAATTTTCAAATGTGTCTCTAGCAATATAGGCATTTCAGGTGAAAAATAGTGTGCATTTTTAAATGAACACGTGTGCTTTTAACTGTAAAAATAGCTTTGCATCTTATATGTTAAAATCGTTTTTGACTGAATAGCCTGTCTTTCCTTGTTAATCTGCTAACCCATATAGCAATGCACCGCACCCTTGTGGTGGTGGTGCTGCAAAAATTTTTTGCTACTTGTGCAGTATTGCTGTACTGTGTACTGTAACACGCCAACTATCCTTACATATACCCTCCTTTTGTTTTTAGAACTTGGCTATAATCCAAGCCAATTCCTAAAAACAACTTGTTCTATTTTTTTTTTTTTTACAATATAGCAATCCAACAAAATGAATATTCATGTGCATCAATGAAAATTTGCAATCAACATTTCACCTGAGTCCATCAGTTCATAAAATGTTCCACATTTGCCTTCTCAGTGGAAGTGGCATTACTTTAAGTTTAAATTTTCCAAGTCAATTAAAAACAATGAAATAAAACAACTAACTAAAACAAATAAGCAATATAACAAGTTAAAATAAATAATTAAAATAATAAATACGTGGAACTTCATATGCCGGAACTTTTGCTTTGTCTCTTTTGGTATGTCCCGACCAGCGATGTTATTCGATTCATTCGAGTACTCTTTCATCTTGGCAATCTTGAATCCACAGTATTCATCTCTTTTGGCATTCCGGTTATTTTGTCTTCACCTCCACCTGGAGGCAGGCATCTTTTGGTCTTCATCCAGGGGACTCCAGGACTCCATCGTCTCCCGTGGCCTCTGATCCCGGAACCTCCGACCAAATAATGTTAATTGTCTAAATCAAAATAGAAAATAAACAGATTAAGTACATAGCACAATACTAACTTCATCCTTTTTCCAAAAATAAAACATGCTTGGTAAAAATACTTCGTTTTTTTTTTTTCTTTCTTCTGAAATTAAACACAAGTTAAAAGAAAACAAGCATATATAAAACAGCATTCAATATTTAATACACTTTCTCTCTGCACACCAACCACGAGTTTCCGTTATATGTGTATTTATTTATTTATTTATTTATTTATTTATTTATTTATATTATATATTTTTACATATACTACAGTGTTTATGTGCCATCATAACAATCAACTTTTTTTTAACTTCTTTGTCACTGCCTCCTGATCACACCCATTTATTTTCTCAAGGGACTCTATCCGTTTCCACATGCTCAAGCTGCCTGATCTCATGTCTGGGATGGCATGGTTTGATTTGATTTACATGGACAAACTGCTCTATTGCTGTTTCACCTTCATTTTTCAAAATTTTATACACTACAGGAGAGACTTTATCTATAATTCGAAATGGCCCCTGCCAGGCTGCCAGAAATTTAGAATTTTTCTGTTTACTTTTTCCAAAATGAAACTTGTACACCTGATCCCCTACATTGTATTCCTTTACTGATGTCTTTTTGTCATAATATGACTTAGCACTGTCAGCAGCTCTTTCCAGATTTCTCTGCACAAAAGCAAATGCATGTTGCAAATGCCTCCTCAGTTCATCAATATATTCATGAACTGTGGATGCACTCACTAGAGTTTGCTCATGTGTTCTGTATAGTAGGTGTTGTGGTAACACCATTTTCCTACCTGTTAAGACCTCATGGGGGCTAACACCTGTTGCTTTGGCAGGAGTCGACCTGATTGCCATCAAAACCAATGGTAAACGCAAATCCCAGCTGGAACCTGCTTCTGCCACAAATTTCTTTAAAATGTCCACAACAGACCTATTGCTTCTTTCAACTGTACCTGAAGACGCCGCCCGATATGCGATATGTAGTTTCCTTTTCACACCTAGTATTTGCCATACCTTACTCATTAGAGTACTTGTGAAATGACTTCCTCTGTCTGACTCAATTCTTTGTGGCAACCCAAACCTTGAGAACACATGGTTCACCAGCAATGTGGCTGCTGTTTGCGCACTACAATCTGGTGCGGGAATGCACTCAATCCACTTTGACATCAAACATACCACACTCAAAATATAGCGGTGTCCCCTGCTCGACCTTTTTAAAGGACCTACATAGTCTATTTGCAAATCTGACCATGGGAGAGTTAGGCCTCTTTTCATCAATGGTGCTCTATGCATTGGTGAAGCAGGTTTAAATTGGGCGCATACTAGACATCCTCTAGTATATAATTCCACATCTTGGGACATATGTGGCCAGTAAGCATAATCTTTTAGTATTTCTAATGTCTTTTGTGAACCTCTATGGCCTGCAGTTATGGCATCATGTGCATGGTGTAGCATTAGTCCTCTGAATGAAAGGGGTACTACCCACTGTATTTGCCCTGTTATGGACTCTCTAATCATGAGCCCATCCTGTAATCTAATTCGTGTTTTGTTCTTTAATAACACCCTCAACTCTTCTTTTCCCATACAATCATTTTCTGTTAAAGGATTTTGTTCAGGATCTATCAAATGATTATAATAGATTCCCAAAATTTGATCATTCTTTTGTGCCTCAATCAAATCTTGGTCTGGCGTGTCATGACTCCACTGCACCACCGGTTGATCTACCTCCTTTGGTGCTTTAGAACGTGTGACTGCATCAATTTGTATTTCACCCATTAAATAATCAATAGGTAGCAATTCTCCCATCACAGCCCCAATCTTAGCCAGATGGTCTGCCTTATCATTTCCCTCCTTATCCTCTCCTGGTGTTTTTAAATGCCCACGAATTTTTCTCCAGTATATTGTTAAATTATTTTCTGACACCAATTTGTCTATGGCTTGTATCATTTTTCCATGTTTAAGTGGCTTTTTGTTGTATGTAACCATGCCTCTTGCTTTCCAACCAGGCAAATACTCCACAAAGCTATTCCGTGCATAGTCAGAATCAGTCACCAGGACAATTTCACTGAACTTTTTATCAACTGCAGTAGCAATTGCTTTATATATGGCTGCCAATTCCGCCACCTGACTGCTCCTATCTCCAATCCTCATCCCTATACTAGGAACGCCTTCACATTTCAACCAGACATTTCCTATTCCTGCCACTAATTGTTTATTACTGTCATTTTCAATGTGAAAAGCACAACCATCCACATATACAGTTGGCAAATCCTTGCATGTTTTTTCATCAAAAGCTTTGTGTGGTGATTGTTCAAATTCCTGTAAACTAGCTTCCATATCCATTTCATTTGTTATTTGTTCAGCTGCGCAGTCATGTAAGTCAGCTAACCCTTGAGCAATTGGGCTCTTTTTATTTTGTCCATATCTTACTTCTACGGGAAAACCTTGTAATGCCAGTGTCCATGAAGTGATTCTGGATTGCGCTAGATTGCCTGATCTAATTCTTTTACTCTCTAAAAATTGCAAAGGTTGATGATTTGTTTCCATAATCACCTTTTCACCCTGAACAATGGGGCGGAAATGTTGTAGCGCCCACACAGTGGTTAATAGGGCCTTTTCGCATTCATTAAATTTCATTTCAACTTGGGAAAATGCCTTACTTGCATATGCAATGGTTTTGTGATTCAAATCGTGTTTTTGTGATAACACTGCTGACATACAATGTTCAGAAAAGCCTATTTCTATAAAGAAATCCCTGTCCTTTATGGGGTATGCTAAACATGGTGCCTTTACAAGACATTCCTTCAATCTAGCCACTGCATCAGACTGCTCTCTTTCCCATCTCCAGGGAGCATTTAGTTTAAGCAGTTTAGTTAATGGTTGAGTGATTTCTGCATAATTCTCAATGAACTTTCTGTTATAGCCTGTCATCCCTAATAAACTTTTTACTCCTTTCACATTTTTAGGATCTTTTAATCTTTGTATGGCCTCTATTTTCTTCCTTTGTGGATTTAGCCCATGTTCAGTCACTTCATGCCCTAGAAAGTTCACTTTTTTCTTGCACCATTGTGCTTTTTGCAAAGATACTTTGGCGCCTGCTTTCTGCAATTGGCCAAGCACATGTCTTATTTCATCAAAATGGCTTTTAAGGTTTTCATTTTTTATCAAGACATCATCCACATAAACTATTGTTCCTCTTTCCGCTGCATCTGGCATGGCCTTTCTCAAAAATATGCCAAATTCACTCCCACTATTGATGTACCCGAACGGAGCTCTAAGCCAGGCATATTGAGTCCTGTCAAATGTAAAGGAAAATAGGTGTTGTATCTCCTCTGCCAATGGCACACACCAATATCCAGATGTGAGATCTAACGTGGTAAATACATTTGAACCATGTATCTGAGCTAGGCCCTGATCAATGAATGGTAGTGGCCATCTAGATACTGGTACTCTTTTATTTAACTCTCTTAAGTCTGCACACAGCCGCCATTGACCATTTGGCTTTAACACACCTAAAATAGGCGTATTGGATGTGCTATGAATGGGCCTAATTATTCCCCGTGATTCCAAATTTTTAATAATCTCTGCCAATGATTCTAAACATGCCAGCGGTAGTCTATACTGGCGTACAAACACTGGATTTCTGCTACAACCTTCTGGTAGTGTGGCCACATGTAAATCAGTTAAACCACAATCATAAGCATCTTTTGCAAATACATCCTTAAACTCCATAAATATTTCCCTCAGATTGCGTCGATCCTCATCGCTGTCACATGCATCCGCTAAGGAGATCTGCTCTTCTACCATTCTGGAAAATTCTGGAAACTCTTCTGGTAAAGGAATCTCAGCGCTTTCCTCTAACTGTGTGGCTGTGTCTTTTTGTAGAGCTGCCACTTTCAAATATTTTGGCAGATCAGCTTCCACTTCAATGGGCTGATTTCCTGTTTCATTTTCATTTAAATTAAATATTATGCAATCCTCTTGATGGCAGCACACTGTCTCATTTGAATCATAAGGATACACAGAATGAATTTTAAATATTCCTTTGGGCTGAGAGTCCAGGTGTTCTGGCAACTCGCCCTTGGCATCTACATATTTTTCAGGAATATTCCCAATCACCATGTTATTTAAATCTGCCGTATAATGTGATTTTTGTATGGCCATTCCTAATGGGGAGTTTTCCTCTAAATGAATGTCCTGACAACCTTTATTATTTACCATGATTTTTACAGATCCTTCACCAATGTCTACCAATGGAATGTATTCATAATCCAGGCCTTGCTGTTTTATGGATTCATTCAGGCATACAAATGCATCAGAGCCTTTCATCTGCTGTCCATTTTTGCATTTCAGTGTTATTGCAAACTGTTTTGTAAATGCAGGAACAATAGTATTTTTCCTCATCTGTAATTCGACTGCATAAGGAACTAGTTGTGCACAATGATAAGCCCTTCTTTTGTCTTCAAATTCAGGCGCCGGCCCACCTAGGCGTGACCATATTTTTTGATTAAGGAAATCTAACACCATACACATTCTGTGCATGATGTCATTGCCCATGTAAAATTCATTTTGTGCTCCACTCACTATCCATACATTATGGTAAATTGTTTTCTGCCCAATGCTAATTTTAAGCATGCATCTGCCTGTAATTCGGTTTTCAAAGTCTGGACTGTCCAACCCAGAAACATATTGGTTTTTAATCCTAAATTTCGGGATTTCTTCCCTCTCCATAATTTTTTGCAACAATTTCTCATTAATGAAACTCCTTTCATGTTCAAGCGCTAAAGTGGCTTTTATTGTTTTAAGATAATCATTTATACCAACGTGAACCCATGGTTGCTCATCTTCTATGTGTATCTCTGCCAGAGTGGTAATGTGTTTCTCTGAATCTGTTTTAGGAACAATATTCTGTTTGCATGTATTCTCTTTTAAGTAAAAACGTAATGTGTGCTCATCTATAGCAGTCTGCCAATCTTTCCTTGGGTCCAAGTATATTTGTACAGGTAGTTTTTCATTGTCGCTCTGATCTTTGTCTTGACACATTAATATAACAGTGACACTAGGTATGCAGCTATTCTGGAGATATACCTCCACAGCATCATTTGTTTTGGCAACGGTGTGACATTCTTTTATATTGCTGTTTTGTGATTTTAGTTTCTTAGGCCTCAATGGTTTTTTGGTTAAGGACCACAGCACTCCATTCACCCCATCTATGAGAGGAGACAATCTTTTCAGGCAATCTGTCCCCATCAGAAATGGAATTTCACAAATAGATGTGATCAATACCTCTTGTTTCATTCTGTGCTTTCCTATTTTTATGTCAACCTCAGTTACACCTATGATGGGCACCTCCTCCCCATTAAAGTTATGCACTGGGCCTTGATTTGCCTTCACTGTGATCTGACTCTGTGGAGGCCTCCCTTCATTGATACTCTTTACCAGCTCCTTGGACATAATTGTGGCCTGTGCGCCAGTGTCAATCATAGCGAAGGTGTGGCATTTTTCTTCTACAGTGATGGGTGCATAATATCTGTCCTCAACTTCCTCTAATACACATAAGAAATGTGAATTCTTACTGATTTCAGGGCTCACCTTTCTCAGGTCTTTTTCACTTTTGGCTAAGCACATTGGTAAATGAAAAGACATTTTTCCCTCCTTTTTACCCATTTCTGTGCGAGATATTTTATTCATTTCTCCATGTTCAGAGGTTTTTTGGAGTGTGGCCACCGTTCGCCCATCCATCTGGGTAACATCAGAGACCACATTACAACCTCCCAACTGAACATGTGTAACAACATCATTCAGCAATTTGTCATTTTTTAATTCTGTGCATTTGTGATCATTTAGTGTAATACCAGCCCTTTCAGCCTCTTCAAAAATATGTGGCTCAAAGAATTTTTCAGGTGATTGACTTGTACCCTCCTTGTGAGTATTTCCTTTTTCTGTCTGTGTTTGGTCATTGTTTTGCTTGCCCAGGGAAGGAGCTATGGCATCCCCACTTACTCCCTGTTCACTGGTATTCCCCATGCATGAGTCATTTTTCTTAAATCTGTTCCTTTGTTCTTTTGGAATTCCTAATGTTTCTTTTTCATTTGTGCAAATCTTTACTGTTTTATTTAGCTCTAAGTTAAACCGTACCTCTTTTTTAGAAGTATTTGCACTTTCTATCACAATTTCATTTACTGGTACTTTCATTTTTAATCCATTAGTCACCTCAGAGTTGTCATGCAAAATTATATCAGAGCAATCTGTCATTTTGGCACTGCGATTATCATGAGTACTTAGTCACTTTTCGGAAGCCCCCCGGTCATTGCTATGGCCATCAGCCCCCTCTTTGGAAGGTTGTTTTTGCGCTGTATAGAGCTTTCCTATTTGCTCAGCTAACATTTTCACTTGGGCCTCAAGGCACTGGAACCTTTCCATCTCTCTAGGATCCTCTTTCTGTGGCCTAGGTCGATATTGGTTGTTTTCCCCCCTGATTGGATCTATTCTGATACCTTTCAGGTGATTGATACCGGTTGGGATGGTTTCTGAACTCTTGATTCATTTGTGGAGGGGAGCGGGTTGCACCCATCCTTTGATTATAGTCCCCTGGTGGGGAATCATTGTACTGGCGTGGACTGTAGTTCACGTTTTGCCTCATGTCCTGTCTCTCAGATTGTGGGTACTGGCCCCTATGTTGATTTCCATTATCAGTAAATCGATCCACATATCGGGGCCTATCCTGATTACCATATATCATGGTGTTGGGATCAAACCTACTCTGTGTCCCCAATGACTGGTAGGGACCATCGTTTCTTTGATCTTGATTTTGTCTCTGGTTATTGTTCATACCTGCCATATCAGACCGGTATCTTACCCGGGGTCTATCTCCTAAATATCTAGGGCTGATGTAGCTCTCTCTATTACTAGGATCATGTGATTGGAACATTGGTACAGGAAATGGTGATCTTTGTTGATTACCCCTTTGTTCAGGTGTCACATTATTTTTACCTTGGCTTTGAGCAGACTCAAGGGACATTTTGGCTGACCTGATTTCCATTACTGTGGCTGAGGGTTCTTTAGATTTAGGCCTAGTATCTTTCATTTTATCACTTTCTCTACCCTGACAATAGAGTACCTCATATAGCTTTGTGCTTTGATGTACAATCCATTCAAGGGACTTGTCACGGTCAAATTCACGGACCAATTGGGATATGATGTCTTTCTGTAGCCCATAGAATTATGCGGTTTTAAACTCATTGGAATTTGAGTCAAAAGATACATCAAAGCGAGAGAATGCTCTTTTTAAGTCTTGTAAAAATTGGCGAGGTGATGTATTAGGTCCAGCAGTAATAGTGTACGCGACTTTCTTTGCCTCCTGCAATGACTGAAAAGGAGAAAAATGACGCCTAATTTCTTTTTCAAACTCCAGCCATGTCATATTCTGCTGTTCATTTAATCCCCTTATGATGCTGGCCGTCGGGGCATCTAAAGTTAAATGAAAATATTGTCTGTACTGTTCCTTAGGTATCTGGAGCGCTTTAAAAATGTCATGCACCGCTTCTAAGTGATCCTCAATGCAGCATTCACCTCCCTTTTTAAATGGTTTGATCAGGGCTTTAATGGATTTCATTATTTTTATGGGGCTACTTGTTGCAATGCATGGAATTGCACTATTTTGTGATTCAATCCTGTTTTCAGGTGTATGAGATTGGTGGCTGCCCCCAATGGGAGTATCAAATCCCCCAAGGGCGCTGCAACCAAGTTCAGTCACCGGCCCAGTCACTGGGGCACTAGCTCTTTGGGCAGAGCTAGAATTCACCTCCACTCCATTGAATGTGGTACCCTGCCGCCTCTCTTGGGACCTGGGAATGCACATTTGCTGTTCTAAGTCCTTACACTTTTTAAGGAGTCTAGTTGCTTCATTCTGCAAATAATTATTTTCATCGCTCATTTTATTAATCGCCTCCTGCATATCGCACATTTGCATTTGGCATTCATTGAACTCTTTATTTCTCTTGTCTCTTTCTTGAATCATTTTAATCATTTCTTGTTCTACACTCTGGAGATCACCTTCTTTTTCGCAATGTTCTTTTTGTAAAATCTGCATTTCTGAAACAACCTCATCTTTATCCTGCCTAATGTGATCCACTAAGGCTTTTAAGTGTGTCAATTCTTGCTCACTATCTCCAAATTGTTTCTTGCTTTTGGATAACTGAGTATCAAAGTCTCTGCATTTTAATTGCATGTCTTTTTGGCATACATCCAATTCTGCTCTCAACATTTCCTGATTTTTACTTGCCCCGTCTAATTCAGTCTTTAACCTGTTAATTAGCTGAGTATCATTCTCTTGCATTCGCAGGGACTTGTTTAAAATAAACCATATTTTGCCGCATAGCCGTATTAAACAGTCTTTCTCTGCACTTTTATCGGCTGCATTCAATAATCTTGTAAGGCAGACCTGAATTATGCTGCCTTCTGCAAAAATATTGTCTAGTTTTTCTTTCTGCACCTCACCCTGAATGCGGTTACTCCATTCTAACGTGGTATTCGAAGACCAATTCCCATGTGCGAATAACTTTGCCTCTAAATATTGCACTAGATCTGAGAATGTGGTTTCCCTTTGTGACATTCTGAAATTCGTTTTTAGTGGCACACTGCTATTATAAAATGGGTTCCCTTTAATGTGCAAATGGCAGTGTGAGACACGCTTGCCACGCCCAGTAGGTACTCTATGATCACTTTCCCGGCCAACGCACCATAAATATGTAGGGTATTTTGTGGAGATTTGGGGCCTGACGGTATTTTATTACCGCCGAAAAATAACTTAGCAATAATCACTCTTTGTATTCAGATTTGGCCATGTGCAACAATAATACAATGGACATGCATTATTTCAGCACCCAGACCTGCATATTTGGTATACGTGGTTGGTGGTATTTTGGTGAGCATAATTCCCTTGTTTTATTTGTGGCCCCAATGTCCAGAATTCCTTATCTTCGCTTAGATTTTTCGTGTGATCACTAGAGAGACCTCAGACCTGCATTCTAGGGATACCACATTTTCCAGTGATAGTGTTGGTGCGCCACCATGGGCAAACTCACTGACTTATTTACGACAGAGAGCTATATGTGGTAGTTTTGTGGTAATTTCCACTACCTTATATACGGTAGGGAGCTATGTTCAGAGAGTCTCTCTTCCCGTTGGCTCATGTACCTCCAACAAGTTATATTACAGTCACTCACAATTATTCATACTGATTCTGACATGCACACATCTGTCTTAAAATGACCATTGCACTGTTTAAAAATCTCCCCACATCATTGGCATTGTAATGGTAAATAGAAAATAAACCACCCGTCTGTTTTCAAATATTTTCTGTATTATAAAAGTTGCATTTAGACATGATCTCATTCTTTACAGAAATAAATAAAATGGTACAGTAAAAGCATTTTCTATGACACACTGCAATTATAGTGGCGGAGAACAGAACTTAAATTGCAACATTAGCACTTGATTAAGACACGCACGGGACTTTCATTTTTCTACACTGACTGCATATTTCCGTGCACACACACAGCTCCCCCAGTTAGGTAATTACCTTATCTGTTCAGAGGCTTCTCTCTGTGAATGTGGCTCTCTTGGATTAACTCCAGCAAAAAGGAACGCTTGCCTTCTCAAGCCGGGGTCATTGCCTGGAATTCTCAGCTTTTTCAGATAGGAATGCCTCTGCCAGTGGAAAGGTTTTTCTTTCAGCTTTCCCCAGTCTCGACTGCAGCAGGACACCGGAATTTGCATTCAGTCAGGACCCCACAGCCAGGTCTTCTCCCCAGTAGTGCAGAAAGATCTCTGCCTGTCTTTTTCCCTGCTACTGCCCACTAAAACTTTCCTCTCAGCCCTCTTTATGACGTGTCCCAATGAAATTCATCATCTCTCATCCTCCTACTCTTCAACAATAGCTTCGCTTATACATTTGCAATTGTTGCAAATCTGACTTCCTCCTTCCTGCAGTTACTGTGCACAACAACACGGATAATCAGGCAGAGAAGAGAAGAAAAAAAAATCTGCACACTCATTTAAATGGTTTTCAGAGTATGCCTAATTCTGCAGTAGAGAACACATTTTATTAGTGGGTTATATTAAAATAAGGTTTTATTAGTCAGGTTAATGGTTAATAGGTTAGCTGTTAATTTTCAAATGTGTCTCTAGCAATATAGGCATTTCAGGTGAAAAATAGTGTGCATTTTTAAATGAACACGTGTGCTTTTAACTGTAAAAATAGCTTTGCATCTTATATGTTAAAATCGTTTTTGACTGAATAGCCTGTCTTTCCTTGTTAATCTGCTAACCCATATAGCAATGCACCGCACCCTTGTGGTGGTGGTGCTGCAAAAATTTTGTGCTACTTGTGCAGTATTGCTGTACTGTGTACTGTAACACGCCAAATATCCTTACATGTCTCAGATAGTATGTAAATCGAAGAGATGCAGCACGCTTAGGAATGATTCTTCCAGTTCAATTTGCAACTAACATGTCTACATTATGGAGGAAATAGATCATTATATCACTGATAGTTAAGGTAGTAGGCATGTCCCCCTGCTAATAGCCTCGGCAGATAGTCTACAGTCTGTTTAGAAGAATCGTGGAAAGCAAGTGCTTGACATTCAATTTGGTGATAAATGTTTCTCAAAAGGCTCTCCACAATACATAATGTACTGAATGTATCACTTAAGCTGATATTTTGAGATTAGATTTCCTAAATTTCCTACATTTCCTACATTTAATTTACCATATTTCCTAAATTAAATCATTTGAATAAAATACAAATTAATTATGCTGTCTTTCTAAAGGGCCATAAGTATTACCTATTTTTAAAAAAAATGTTCAGTTCATTCATTCCTTTGCTTAGGCTTGTATGATCACATAAATGAGAAAAAATAAGGCATTGAAAAAATGAAATATGTAAAATGATAGCGGAAGTCTGCAACTATGAGCAGACACATCTTCTGTAACTGTAGGAATAAAATTAGGCTATCAAAAGGTATTACACTGTAGAGCATATCAACTATTAAACACTGCATGTATTCATTCATTTAGTAAGTCTCATAGGTATGTACTCAAGCCTTTCTTTCATGATCACAAAGGAGGAGAAATTATAAAACAATAAAACAATCTTTGCTAATTGGACGGCAATTCCAGATGAGAAAGGCAGTTATTGCATCTGGAGAAAAGGCAAATGGTTGTTAGCTAAAGATTGATGTGTGTTTCCACTCCATCATACACAATCGCGAATGAGTATATGCTCTTTGTTTATCAAATAGCATTTAATTTAAAAGAGCACCACACATACATTATCAGAACAGCAATTACTGCTATATACCACAGTTTTTTTATTGACCAAGTAATGACACATTGCATCAGTGTATGTTACTGTAATGGTGCAAATACTTTAGTGTCTATGGGCCTCATTACGAGTCCAGTGGTAACCGTGCCGGTAAAACTGGCAGTTAGTCGCCAGACCCGTAAACAGTTACCAATGCCTTGCTTGCCAGCAACACTGGGGTATTACAACCCCGGGGGTCGGAAATTCAGGCACCAGTAATATGTTGTTCCCCTATGGGAATGGGGACCACAGAAACATAGGCACCGGTAATAGCGGTGCCGGTGCTTCCGTGAAAGTCTGCAGGCAGGTGTCGGTCTGCCCAGCAAGTGAGACCTGCCGGCAGGAGGGCACCCGCCCACAATATTTATACTTTGCCGGTCCGGAAACAACAGTGCCGTTAGGCTTACCGGCAGCATTGTTTCCTGACCAGCAAGGTTAGAATGAGTCCCTATATGTTGCTTCTTGAAAAATCCTTATTTTAGGTACATTGGTCCTAGAAAATTTGATATGTGGCTTGATACATGAACAACCGAATGAACATTATTCTGGGAGACCATATGGAGCAGTCATGTGAGCGTCATATTATAACAGCTCATAAAAGACCACTGTCAAACACATTATCTTATGTGATATTTGTATAGTGCCTAGCTGACATGCACTCAGAGAACTGCATTTTGCCTGGGAGTTGTGCAGATAAAGGAGAGCGTCATTAGATGCATGCTTGCTTTTTCAAGCAAAAGAGATTTATTTGATGAGAATAGTACTATACCCTTATGTTTGACAGTTTGCTCTGTGATTTCCTATATCAGTAAATATGTGCTTGTCAGCATGGATCTAATTTGGTGTGGGCCTCATCGAAATAATAAGAGGACTTTGCACTAAATGTAAGCAAACCAGTGTGTTGTAAGGATATTTGGCGTGTTACAGCACAGAGTACAGCTCTACTGCACAGGTAGCATTTTTTTTTATGCAGCACCACCACATGGGTGTGGTGCATTGCTATATGTGTTGCCAGAGTAACATGGACATATAAGTAAAGACAGGCTATTCAGTCAAAAACGATTTTTACATATAAGATGCAAATCTATTTTTACAGTTAAAAGCACACATGTGCACATTCAAAATGCACACTATTTTTCACCTGAAATGCCTATGTTGCAAGAGACACATTTGAAAATGAATAACTAACCTTATTAATAACTAACCTGACTAATAAAACTTCATTTAACATAACCCACTAATAAAAATGTGTCTCCACTGCAGAATTAGGCCTACTCTGAAAGTGAACTTTTAAACGCACATTCATTTTTTTTTTCTCTGCTGCTCTGTCCACATAACTACAGGAAGCAAAGAGCTCGAAGGAACAGGAAATCAGTTTGTTACAATTTTTACTGTAGAAATGAGCCATTGTGTAGTGAGGGAGAAGATGACATGATTGATTCTGATTGGAGCAGCGTCATAGCAAGTATCATGCTAGAGACTGTGATTAGAGTTTTGCTGGGGAAGCTTGAGGAGAGGGGGAGATCAATCGAGATCTTGCAGAGCTGGGAAAAGGACCTGTTTCCTGGCTGAAGCATTCCTGCTGCAAAAGCTGAGAATTCCAGGCAATCACCCCGGTTTGAGAACGGCAGACACTTGTTTTCACTGGGGTTAATCTTCAAGGGAGCCAAATTCAGAAAGAGAATAGCCAGAGAAAACTCATGCTGACAGATAAGGTAATTACAGAAGCGTGTGGGAGCTGTGCGAAAGTGTGCAAAACTGTTCAGTCAGTGTATTCGAGGGAGTCCCAGTCCCTTATCAGCATATTTAATGTTACCAATTGAATATATTCTTGCAGCTCTCTGTTCATTTTATCACAAATAATGTTGTACCATTTCATTTATTTCTGTAAAAAAAAGTTAAACTGTGTTTAAAAGAAATTTCTATAATACAAAAATATCTGAAAACAGATAGCTAGTGCGTATTATTTCTCTCTTTCATTTTGCATGGGAAAAGGTTTAAACGTGGGTAGATTTTTAAACAGTGCAATTGTCATTTTAAAACAGATGTGTGCATGATTATATTCAGTATGGACAGTTGTGAGTGACTGTTTGTAGCATAGCCTGTTGGAGGTACATGAGCCAACAAGACGAGAGACTCGCTGGACATAGTTCCATACCGTATATAAGGTAGTGGAAATTACCACAAAAATACCACAATAGCCCATCGTGGCACACAACACTAACACTGAAAATGTGGTATCCCTAAAATGTAGGCCTCAGGTCTCACTAGTGATCAAGAACAATCTAGATAAAAAACAAGGGATGTTGGATATTGGGGCCACAAATAAACCAACCACTATACCAACCAACCACGCAAATTATCGCGCACATTATCTAAATAGGTCTGAATTCTGAAGTAATGCAATGTATTATTGTTATGTGTGACCCAATATGAATACAGAGAGTGATTATTGCTAAAGGTATTTTGGCGGTAAGAAAATACTGCAAAGCCCCAAATATCCACAAAATACCCAACAGTGTGAAATACAAATACAGTTGATGGCTCTGATATTCTTTTGTAAAAGTTACCTGCTTATTAGGTCAACATTACTCCCTTTAATGGTATTTTACTGTGGTCTGGACATATGTACTATGCGGAAAATTGTTTCCTGGAGGACATTACATTATATGTTGCGTGAAAATGACTTATTTAAAGAAGAGTCATGGTGTTATCTTATATGTATCAGTTTGATGAGTTTGATGCAGGTTGTGTGTGAATGCTATGCGAGTGAATGTATGTTTTGTCATGGATCAAATGTGATGTAGGAGTCACCTAACTAATATGGGAGCGCTGTGCTAAAAGGTGTGAAACATTTGCTCGACTGCCTGCATTTCTGGCCTTTGAAATACTTTACATGCATATTACATACTGCATGCCCATTTCTTAAGCATTAGATGCCCTTTACATACATATTGGGTCAACATATGATTTTTAAGCTTACATAACTATAGTCTGAACATGCATGATAATGTGTAACTTGCATAACAGGAAAGGAGACCACATAAGAACATAAGAGTGTTCATTCACTATTTCATGATGCTGACAATCTGTGCTAGAGTTACCTAGCACAATATATTTCCGCTACATCTGTGCAGGGTTCCATATGATTTACCAAGTCAGTTAATAAGTGATTGTCGGCATTGACTGGACCTGGAGTGGGACTAGGCTAACTGATTTGGGGATACATAACTCAACTCTGGAGCAAGCAACATGCATAAAAGTGGCCATTGAATCTCGGAACAACTGGCCACAGAAGAGGGATCTGAAACACTACATGAGCACATTACATGTTTACTACATCCACATTTGGAGGACAATATGTATTTGACAAATGACACAATGCATAGCCAGAGAGGGGCACTATGTGTCATATATGACACACTACCTTCACCCATACCCAACAAAGACCTCAGAGTAGGATCTCCTTTGCATTACTGCCATTACGGTTTGCCTGGTCGCTTTTCACTATATATGGTGAGTAATCGAGGGATACCTGTGAGATCGGGCTAGCTTGGACAATGAACATATAGTCTGCCAACATAATAAAATGTTTAAGATAAACTCCTCTGAATGATCTTGGCAAAATTTGCAATACATTAAAAACAGTTGGCACCTAACACAACCTATGCAGGACATTACATGCCATTGACTGCAGAGCATAGTCACACTCAAAAATGTAAATTCACCACCTCTCTGCAGCAGCCCTTGATTGCCACACCGAACAGAAATGCTGAAAAATTAACATGGATAACAATCAATTATATATTCAGTGCAAAGTAAATTTCTGATCTGCTCCCAAAGAAGAAAAGAAAAATGTGAACCACCAAACCCAACAAATACACATGATTGGCGCATTTCTCGCACACAAGGATACCAGAGAAAGACACACCATTTAAAACAAATAATTAAACCCACATTATGGACCAATTGGTCCCTAGCCATATGGAGGCTGTTGGACCTAGCTCCCACTGGTGATGGAAGTTCAGCCCACCATTGCATTACCCATTATGTTACGAGAAACCAGTGGACAGAGGCAGTTCATTCTAAAAACATCATGAGACAGACATTATATTCTGTGCATGCGACAATTCAAAGAATCCAATGGCACTGAGGGAAATTAGGAAACACCTTCATGATGTACAATACATGGTTAAAGTATATTATTCGTTTTCTGGCCCTCCTAAGGGGAGTGTGGGTATAATGTGTTCCCATGCAGGTCGTCAGACCCAGTAAAGGAGTATTATCAGAAAAAATAAATTTCCAGTAAGTCAAGAGACAACTAGAAACAGTGCAGGACATGGTACTTCCACATGGGATGGGGGTCTCATGCAAGCCAAGAGTAGCTTTCAAAATCTCACCTTCTTTTGCATAAGGTCTTAATGAGTTCTCTTGGCAATTTTATCTGACTCCTCGTGATTAATGACCAAGGCACCACACTCACTGCACACATCCAGATCTGTTCACTACCCACTCACAGGGCAACTAATTCCACTTACTCTAAATAGTACCCACTCCTTTCACTATAACTTACACTGTACTTATTCAAATGCTCAACCCAATCACATACAGACGGATCCTACTTTGGGAGAAAATTAAAGAAAGAGAGTGACTGATTGAATCAGAGTATGAGGTGCTGAGAAGTGCCTGTTTATTCATGTACAAAACAGCCCAGGTTCTATTAACTTTCGATTAACAAGGTGGCATGGTAAAAATCACTTTTTATTATCAATGATCCGTTATTGAATTAATTCCTGTGTGTTAAATACAGTTTTAAACCTGACAGAACGGGTACCTCTTTCTACATATTACCTGCAAAATGTTGTTAACTACATAAAGAAAATTCAGCTTCTACTACTGTAATATCTACCACCTAAGAAAAGCATTTGACGTTTAATTGCATAAGCCAAAATGCCCTGTGTTTTCAAATGGTGTGCAGATTTGATTCATACTTGAAGAAAATTAATTCTCCTCCAAATCCTAAACTTAACGCTACCACGAACAATATATGTTGAAGAATTGACAATATCTGTTTTTATTCTGTAATATATTTCAGTGAAAACACATGAAATAATTTAGCAGGTAAAATCTGTTTCTTTTCCTGACAGCAGTACACATGCTTAGTGCAGAATTAGATGAGAGAAATCACTTGTTACATATTACGAATTAGGCATATAAAAATGTAAGATGACAAATAACATTGTTCCAATTTTGGCTTTGCCAAAACTTGTTTATGCTGGCTCTTCAGTGTGTCTAATAGAAGCAAAGGCTCAGTTCAAATTGCATGGGAACTACAAACTATGCTGGACATTCCAGGGGAATAGCTCGGCCAGCTGCAAAGCAAGATTTTCTTATTCAGTAATCCAGGGAACACATTATAACCAGCCCAACAATAACATCATATGCTTATGGCTTACAATAAATATCTGTACATTCCAAATAAATTCAAAAGTGGGCTCCCAAGCTGATAGAATCTGACATGGTAGGCAGCTCTGGGCTTCAGAATCACAGCATCAAAGGCAATATGAGGCACTGAAAGTTTCAACTTTGGCATTAGCTTGCCCATAAATAATATATGTGCTTCATGGGTCTGCCCTACAAAATGAGACAAATCACAACATATTATTACTTAATAATAATTAATCAATTGTATACATATTATTAACTTGGTCAAATAGTATCTTAGAAATGATGTTGCTTACCCATGAATGTGGCATAAATATGCGCATATAAAAACCCATATTTCATTGATGGGAAACATTCCTACTTCCACCTATGATTGAGTCTACATAGTATTTCACAACCCCATCACAAATAAAAAATAAATGTCATCAATTTATGAAAGTAACAGGAATAAAGGCTGCATTCTTTGGGAGTGTTAACCTATCCAACAAACCACAAGACGATTCAACACATTAGATGCATTGTCTTATGACATACTGTGGGAAAAAGTAGAGATTATATAAGCAGACACCTACATGACATAGAGAGAACTCTGGGAGTCTGAAGGCTGCAATAAAGGAAATCTATGCATAACTGGATGAGCACTGAGGTGGGAAGACATATTGAGTGATGGGAGAGATCATGGGCCTTGTCAAAGAGGAAGACTGAAACAAACTTTACCTGGAGTGAGACCTGATTTCTCTGAGGTAGACTTGATTTCCCAGAGGCAGACAAAACAGACAGCAGATGGGCCTAGCCAACTGGGTAGATTACCTGGAGATGTGAGGGTCCATGCTGGCTCTGGGCCTTAAAGAGTTATACAAAAATCAGTATAGAAAGTCCCAATGCAATTAGACATATGCCCTGCAAAATCATTTTCTCTGCTAAGTCCCTGGAATGAGTGTACCAGGGGGGTGAGGGAGCAATTGAAGGAGGCTGGGGGGTAATTGATATTGATATTGATATTGTATTTGTATCACACTCAAACACATGTATTTCAGAGCGCGATGAGGCAAGAGAGGGTAAACAAGGAAGGACAAAACAACGATCTTACTAGGCCCAGTGACATTGTGAATGTGCAAGTGCAGGGGAGGGGGAAAGGGGATAGTGCCAGGGAGAGGTGGAAAGTGCTGGGCAAGGGATAAAAATGACAACAATTGGTAGTGCAGCCAGCAAAGGTGGCAAGTACCAGGTTTAAATCGCTGACAAGGGGTGTCTGATAAGTGCAGGTAAGGGGACTGTAGGGTGACAGATACAGACCCAAGTGCAAGGTTTGCCAGGAAGCAGTGAAGGTATGTGGCAGGGTGGGCAGGGACCTGGGCCTGAAATAGGAGGTAGCTAGATGCACGGAACCAAAGCAGACCGATCAGCAAGTGAGAGTAAGAGCGAAGGCAGACAATTTTAATGTGCTTCCGGAACAGGAGATGCTTCTCCTCAAGTTTCCGAGTGGCAGTGAGGCTGTTCCAGAGGGAGGCCCCAGCCAAGGAAAGAGATCTACCCGCAACTCGTTGCTTGGAGAAGCGGCTGGCCCTGAGGGAGTTGGACGTGGTGGAGCAAAGAGCTCGAGTGGGAAGGTATTCACGAGGGAGATTTGAAGGTATTTCTGACCCAGCCCCAGAAAGCCTTGTGGACAATGCAGAGGGTCTTGAATTTAATTCCTGTACCCACTGGGATCCAATGAAGATATGTCAGGCTGGAGAGATACAATCACAGGGCTTGAGGCCAAGGACAAGTCTCAGAGACCTATTCTGAATGAGTTGCACGTGGCAGAAAGTAGAAGCGGGCAGATTTAGAAAGAGGCTGTTGCAGTAGTCAAGCCTAGAGAGAACCAGAGCTCTACAGACAGTAATCTTCTGGGGGAAGGAGAGGAAAGGAAGGATACCTCTAAGGAGGTGCAGTTGGCAGTTTGAGACATCGGAGATGTGTAGAGAAAAGGAGAGTGTGGAGTTGAAGATGACCTCAAGGTTCTTAGCCTCACAGGTGGGAGCAGGAAGAGGGCCAAGGAAGGCCGGCCAGAGAGTGACAGAAAAGGAGGAAGCAGGTGTGCCAATGAGGAGAATCTCTGTCTTTTTGCCATTAAAGCAGAGATCAGAGATTCCAAAAAGAATGCTTAAGTATTTGTGTGTGAAATGAAAATTGCTTTCTACTGTGTTCAAAGCCAAGTGACATCTGATTGAATGTAACAGTAACAGCATTTCTGTGCAGCGTACCGACTTTTCAAAGAATAGTCAGATACATGTAACCCTGTGTTTTCAAAGGTATAGTCAATAACTAGGGCTGTGAACAAATGGACATTTCTCCATACCCCAAACGAGAATTCATAAATCAAGACCTGTGAAGACCTAGTCATTTTAAAAGATATATTGGAATTAAAGGAGCTAGCCTGGCCATTTTTTATTACATAGAAAATGATGTATTTTTAAATGAATTATCAAACCTCTCCCATATCACTCCACAGATGAGAGGTGGGTATGATCTAATACAGCCCAATCAGTTAAGTGAAGTAGGAGGGATACTTATTACACTGACAGAAAATCATAAAACATTATTCCTATGTAGAGTAGAGGATCAATGTGGTGTCTGTTCTGAAATGATAACACAGCTTCTCTAAACCCAAGCCTGCAGTTTTGGATGCAACCCACCAAAACCTGTGTATCACTTACACACACATGATAGGAATACACAGCACCACATGGCAGGAATTCACAATGAATGTGATTTATGTTAATGTTGGTGCTTATATACATGTTCTCTAATACCAATATTTGTCATTGCTACTGGAGAAAATGACATGTTTTATGAATCTGTTATTCATAAAAAGAAAGGTAATTGTATGTATATATTATGGGATGTATTGAAAAAACACTGGCAGAGAAGCAGCAATGTGAAGATTGAATAATATTGTGATGCTTACAAGTTGCATTGTATTATGTAGAATTCATATTCAAGAATATAAGTATTTGATTCATGTGAATGACTGAATGTGTTCTTTCAATTAGTGAGAAATGTACAAGGAGGTGTGCTTCTTTTGTAAACAAGCTGCATATGTCTTTAGGTTTCTGTGGTGACTTCTCAAGCATACATATTGGGGGTCACCTTGGTTTTGAATCACTTAAATAAATGAGAGTTTCAACGCCCTATTTCTAATCCCAGAATTGTGGCATGGGATTTTAAAGTAGGGTGTGTTAAATCAGATGGTTTACTCTAGCCAAATAAAAACATATATTCACAACACTGTCAACACCCCACATGAGAACATTTATCTTATGCTCCACTAACTCCAACACCCGCTTCACTCACTGTAATACCCACCCATCTCATTCAACAAAACTCACTCCAACATTGACTCCACTGTTTCACCTCTCCCACCAATCGCAACGTTTGTCTCTCTTTCCTCATGTATACCTTATTTTAGCAGTTAAGCATGAATAGCATCAGGTATTCAAAGAGCCTAGATGAGTGGTAGGCATCAATGGTAATATCTAAGAGCAGAGTGCACAGTGTAATCACTATTAGCAACCAAGCAACAGTTGGAGAGAGCGAAGGGATATTATCCCCTTACTATGTCCGTGTCCTGGAGGTTGAAATGAGGCATTGATGCCCTGTGTTGGCGACAAGGGTGGGGGGAGTGTGGAACTGGGGCATTTATGGATAGCTCTGAGTGTCGGACTCCAGTAAAGAGGGCAAGGCTAGTAAGGGGCCTAGCGCACTGGCTTACAAAAAACATGCCAGACATGGGGGAGAGACACAGGAAATATTGAAGACTGTCTCATGCTGTGAGATTTCACCCAATCAGTGAATCCCCTGAGAAGCCCATTAAACACCCTTCATCTTACAACCTTGGGTTGTTGGTGTACACAGAATGGTTAAGTAACACTCAGATAATATTCCCCTTAACCAAAACATATGCTGTTGACATTACTTTATGATCAGTGCCAGAGACTAAATATGGCTCCTCTATATAGTTTTCCACAGTACCCTTTTTTGATGCTTCAGTGAGCAAACAGATGGACACCAACTTCATTTGAAACAGTACAGGAACACCTGCAGAAAATATCACACAGCCATTTCCTCATTATAAGAAAACACTTCAGAACCACTTACTAATACTATTAACTACCCCACACACTATTCAAAGTCTTTTCTGGGGTGATCAATAATTGCTTTACAGAGCCTATAAAAAGCGAATCGTAACTATTTTGTAAAGAACTGTTAACCTTCTACCTAAATAATAAATGATTGCATTGCCATTTAACAGATGCATATTTCTTCTCTCGAAAATACCTTTAAAATTGTTGCACAGAAAAGAAACCAGAGAAAGGTACAGTAGCCACTGAATCCATTTTCCACTACACACCTATCCTAACTATCAATATAAAAGGCATTGCACATGTACACAGCCTCAGTGGTGGTATATCCTAATACAGCAATATATTGCCAAAATACTCAGGGGCCAATTCATAGAATTCGGCGCACAAGTGGCGCACGCGGCTGGCGCACAGTGTGCGCGTGCGGTAGTCTGCGCCAGCCGCGTGCGCCGAAACACATTCAGGCGCACAGCGTATTCATGGATTCCAACATCCACAACCAGCCGTGGCGCAGAGTAGCGCAGCGACCCTGCAGCAGCGTCAGTTACGCCCCCAAGAACGCCCCTTGCGCAGGGAAAAGCCATCAAAATCCCCAATCCAGCGCAAAGGGCAGCAGCAAACGCAGAGCGGGGAGCGTGTATTTCAGGGGTGTGCGGGTGTCCCCACACGCGATAGGCCTGGGTATTTGAATTACAGGGGTGTGCGAGAAATTCTACACGCGATTGGCCTGGGTACGTGGATTTCAGGGGTGCGCGAGAAATTCTACACGCGATTGGCCTGGGTACGTGGATTTCAGGGGTGCGCGAGAAAATCTACACGCGATTGGGCTGGGTACGTGGATTTCAGGGGTGCGCGAGAAATTCTACACGCGATTGGCCTGGGTACGTGGATTTCAGGGGTGCGCGAGAAAATCTACACGCGATTGGGCTGGGTACGTGGATTTCAGGGGTGCGCGAGAAATTCTACACGCGATTGGCCTGGGTACGTGGATTTCAGGGGTGCGCGAGAAAATCTACACGCGATTGGGCTGGGTACGTGGATTTCAGGGGTGCGTGAGAAATTCTACACGCGATTGGCCTGGGTACGTGGATTTCAGGGGTGCGCGAGAAAATCTACACGCGATTGGGCTGGGTACGTGGATTTCAGGGGTGCGCGAGAAATTCTACACGCGATTGGGCTGGGTACGTGGATTTCAGGGGTGCGCGAGAAAATCTACACGCGATTGGGCTGGGTACGTGGATTTCAGGGGTGCGCGAGAAAATCTACACGCGATTGGGCTGGGTACATGGATTTCAGGGGTGCGCGAGAAATTCTACACGCGATTGGCCTGGGTACGTGGATTTCAGGGGTGCGCGAGAAATTCTACACGCGATTGGCCTGGGTACGTGGATTTCAGGGGTGCGCGAGAAATTCTACACGCGATTGGCCTGGGTACGTGGATTTTAGGGGTGCGCGAGAAAATCTACACGCGATTGGCCTGGGTACGTGGATTTCAGGGGTGCGCGAGAAAATCTACACGCGATTGGGCCTGTGCGAGTGGGGCAGTGTATTACGTAGGTGTGCAGGAAGTTGAAGAGGTGAATTGCCAGTGTTGGTCCTCCCAGGTCTCCCCTCTACCCCCTCCACGACCTCTGCAGGCAGCCCACACCACAGGGGACTACCCTGCACCCCTGGTCATGTCCCGCAGGCAGCCCATCCACCATGGGCATGCCCCCCAGCCAAGCCACATGTCCCCTTGCACCCCCACCCCCAGCAGGCCCCCACTCATGTCCCCCTGCACCCCCACCCCCCAGCAGTGCAGGGGCAGCCTCCACCAGGCCCCCACCCATGTCTCCCACCACCCCCACCCCCCAGTCACCAGGGGCAGCCTCCACCAGGCCCCCACCCATGTCTCCCACCACCCCCACCCCCCAGCATTGCCGGGGCAGCCTCCACCAGGCCCCCACCCATGTCTCCCACCACCCCCACCCCCCAGCAGTGCAGTGGCAGCCTCCACCAGGCCCCCACCCATGTCTCCCAGCACCCCCACCCCCCCAGTCACCAGGGGCAGCCTCCACCAGGCCCCCACCCATGTCTACACCACCCCCACCCCCCAGCAGTGCAGGGGCAGCCTCCACCAGGGCCCCACCCATGTCTCCCACCACTCCCACCCCCCAGCACTGTGGGGCACCTGCCAGCAGGCCCCCACCCATGTCCAACCCATGTCTCCCAGCACCCCCACCCCCCAGCAGTGCAGGGGCAGCCTCCACCAGGCCCCCACCCATGTCTCCCACCACCCCCACCCCCCAGTCACCAGGGGCAGCCTCCACCAGGCCCCCACCCATGTCTCCCACCACCCCCACCCCCCAGCAGTGCAGGGGCAGCCTCCACCAGGCCCCCACCCATGTCTCCCACCACCCCCACCCCCCGGCAGTGCAGGGGCAGCCTCCACCAGGCCCCCACCCATGTCCAACCCATGTCTCCCAGCACCCCCACCCCCCAGCAGTGCAGGGGCAGCCTCCACCAGGCCCCCACCCATGTCTCCCAGCACCCCCACCCCCCAGTCACCAGGGGCAGCCTCCACCAGGCCCCCACCCATGTCTCCCAGCACCCCCACCCCCCAGCAGTGCAGGGGCAGCCTCCACCAGGCCCCCACCCATGTCCAACCCATGTCTCCCAGCACCCCCACCCCCCAGCAGTGCAGGGGCAGCCTCCACCAGGCCCCCACCCATGTCCAACCCATGTCTCCCACCACCCCCACCCCCCAGCAGTGCAGGGGCAGCCTCCACCAGGCACCCACCCATGTCTCCCACCACCCCCACCCCCCAGCAGTGCAGGGGCAGCCTCCACCAGGCCCCCACCCATGTCTCCCACCACCCCCACCCCCCAGCAGTGCAGGGGCAGCCTCCACCAGGCCCCCACCCATGTCTCCCACCACCCCCAGCAGTGCAGGGGCAGCCTCCACCAGGCCCCCACCCATGTCTCCCACCACCCCCACCCCCCAGCAGTGCAGGGGCAGCCTCCACCAGGCCCCCACCCATGTCTCCCACCACCCCCACCCCCCAGCAGTGCAGGGGCAGCCTCCACCAGGCCCCCACCCATGTCTCCCACCACCCCCACCCCCCAGTCACCAGGGGCAGCCTCCACCAGGCCCCCACCCATGTCTCCCACCACCCCCACCCCCCAGCAGTGCAGGGGCAGCCTCCACCAGGCCCCCACCCATGTCTCCCACCCCCCCCACCCCCCAGCAGTGCAGGGGCAGCCTCCACCAGGCCCCCACCCATGTCTCCCAGCACCCCCACCCCCCAGCAGTGCAGGGGCAGCCTCCACCAGGCCCCCACCCATGTCCAACCCATGTCTCCCAGCACCCCCACCCCCAGCAGTGCAGGGGCAGCCTCCACCAGGCCCCCACCCATGTCCAACCCATGTCTCCCACCACCCCCACCCCCCAGCAGTGCAGGGGCAGCCTCCACCAGGCCCCCACCCATGTCCAACCCATGTCTCCCACCACCCCCACCCCCCAGCAGTGCAGGGGCAGCCTCCACCAGGCCCCCACCCATGTCTCCCACCACCCCCACCCCCCAGCAGTGCAGGGGCAGCCTCCACCAGGCCCCCACCCATGTCTCCCACCACCCCCACCCCCCAGCAGTGCAGGGGCAGCCTCCACCAGGCCCCCACCCATGTCTCCCACCACCCCCACCCCCCAGCAGTGCAGGGGCAGCCTCCACCAGGCCCCCACCCATGTCTCCCACCACCCCCACCCCCCAGCAGTGCAGGGGCAGCCTCCACCAGGCCCCCACCCATGTCTCCCACCACCCCGACCCCCCAGCAGTGCAGGGGCAGCCTCCACCAGGCCCCCACCCATGTCTCCAACCACCCCCACCCCCCAGTCACCAGGGGCAGCCTCCACCAGGCCCCCACCCATGTCTCCCACCACCCCCACCCCCCAGCAGTGCAGGGGCAGCCTCCACCACGCCCCCACCCATGTCTCCCACCCCCCCACCCCCCAGCAGTGCAGGGGCAGCCTCCACCAGGCCCCCACCCATGTCTCCCAGCACCCCCACCCCCCAGCAGTGCAGGGGCAGCCTCCACCAGGCCCCCACCCATGTCTCCCACCACCCACACCCCCCAGTCACCAGGGGCAGCCTCCACCAGGCCCCCACCCATGTCCAACTCATGTTCCCCACCCAACATGTCATCACAATCCAGAACCCTGGTCTCTATGGTCAGCCCCCAAATGCAAAACACCCACCCGAGTATTGCATCCACCCACTCATAATTTGCAATCACATCACATAACACCAATTGCAAGTTCCGAAACAAAAACATGTCCCTCACATACACCCAATGGGTGTCAGTGAATCTCAAAACACATAACATGAAATGCATGAAAACAATGAGATACCACACATTGAAGTTCAACAAAAAAATAATGTATTAAACGAAACATGAATAGAATCAAAAATGAAGAAACAGAAATGTGAATGTAAAAAAATGAAAAGAAGCATGTCCGTTCAAAATTAAAAAAAAAAAAAAATATTGAAATCCAAAGTAATGTTGTACAAAGTCAATGTCCACAAAACAAAATCCAATGGGAAATAAAAATAAAAGCCATTGATCCATGGAGAATGTTAAAAAAGAAAGTATGTACAAGTCTACAACTATGTACAATGCAAGAAGCCAGGGTCCATTATCCCAACAAAATAAAGGAAACCTATCTAACTACACTAACTAATAAAAAAAATATATACAAAAATGTGGCCAATGTCCAAAAGGTCAAAATGAAACAAAAACAAAAATGAAACCTAACACTACCTACATAACTATGTACAAGGGCAGCGGGCTAGTTCCACGGCTCACTTCTGGATGTGCCGGGCCAGGGCATCATCGAACTCCTCCTCAATGTCCCGGAGGCGGTCCTCCTCCATGGCCCCGAGGGTCCGCAGGGCCGTCGACGTGTCCACCTCCAAACCCCTGCGGATTGCCTCGAGGCACTCGGCCCGCCTCAGGGCCCTCTGCATGGAGTTCTCCGCCCTGACCATTGAGAGCCGTGCCTCTTCCGCCCGCTGCCGCTCCGCATCTATGGCGTGGCCCAACCGCTGCCACACGGAAGAAACTTTTTGTCCTGGGTCCTCCTGCCCTCCGGCCGATGCCTGCCCCTCCGATGTCGAAGGCCCCGAGCCTTCATGGCTCCCACCATGGTGCTGCTGCTGCTGTGCCTCTGCCCCTGCACTGCCTCCTGCTGCCTGCACATCCTCCGCCGGCTGGGGTGCAGTCGTTGACGTGGCCACCCCTGCTGGACGTCCGACTCCCGACTGTGGCAGGGATGCCTCCTCCACCAGCCTGGCCGCACCGTCAGAGGCAGCTCCACAGGGCACCCAGGTGACTGATGGGTGGGAAGATGGCACAGAGTACGACTGGCGCGTAGGGGGTCCAGCTGAGGAGGGGGTCGTGGCAAGCCTCATCAGACGGAGGAATCCGGCCTGGGTGACCTGTCCCAGCAGGCTGACGTGGTCAACGAGCCATTCGAGATGACGTGCAGTCTCTTCATGAAAAGACTGCAGGTCACCTCGCATGGCCCGTTGACGCAATGCCACACCAGCCAGGACAGGCTCAACCCGGGCCTGGATAGCCACGTCCGCAGGCAGAGGAAGGCCAGTTGACGTCAGCTCATCCCCTGCCTGAAAACTGGTCTGGACATAGGCATCCCTGCTGGTGCAAGATGATGCAGGGACAGGATCAGGGACAGGATTGCACACAGGCACTTCCGTGGCGGCCTGTGCTGCCTCCTGTCCCTGGTCCTGCACTGCACCACTAGCACCAGTGGGATCCCCACCCCCAGACCCCGTCTCTGGTGCTTGCACGCCCTCCTCCTCCACCAAACCCCCCACCAACCTGGATGACTCTGTGCCATCTTCCCCCGTTGGGCCCTGTGGGGTCCCAGCTGCCCCTTCTGCTGCCGAGGAGTCCAACTGCAACCTCCGCCTCTTGGACCTCCCCCCGGCAGCTGCTGCCTGGGACGCGGCACCGGACTCCTCACTCCCCGACGAGATGACAACATGGGAGGGGAGCCGGGCCTTGCGTCTCCGGCTGGCGGTGGGATCCCCGCTGCTGTGCTCCACAGCACCTTCTACGCCCTCTTCATCAGTTGACGCTGCAGACATGGAGAAACAAAACACACGCATCAGGGCAATGTACAATGGACACATACACACATGACAGTTGTACATGAGTGGCATTGGCAAACCTCAGACATGTCATCACGATCCCCAACACACATGTCATTACAACTCGCACACACGAGCCATACCACAGCCATATCGCAACTGCCAACACCATCCATACACATACAACAGCATGAGCAGCCAAAGGTGAGCCAGACATCACATGCAACACAGGAAGTGCACCACACATGTACACACACCACCACACTTGCATGCATGTGTACACCTCTGGCAAGTGTCGCAGTGTTCAGACGGGCATCCATGTCACATCTGCCCATCAGGCTTCCACATACCGCTGTCACATGCATCTATGTTGCATCACTGTTGCACCCTTGTCAAATACACACACATGCACATGTACACAGCGCTGATACATGCAGCTGAAAACAACATACATGCGTGACATCACGGACATGTCTACTCACATACACATTCATACAAACTTGTGTGCCCACACAACTGCATTTGGCATGCAAGCCCACACACACAGGCACCATCCATGTCTCACACATTACAGCCCTCGCATGTGTCAGCCCCACGGACCTGTACACCCGCACCCATACTCGACCCCATACAAACAGATGTGCAACCTGCACACTACTGAACAATCACCACACGCACTGCTCACAATCAGGATGCATGTACACTCACCGCTCGACTCCAGACGGGTCTGCCTCTCAAGGACCTGGACGTGGAGCGCTGGGGATATGTGTTCCAGGACCCTCATCTGTTCCTCCGACAAGTGGCCCCGGCGCCCCTTGGCATCCGCTGCCTTCAAGAGGCGCCGGGCCTTGTTCAGGGTCCTGGACCTGAAGTCCTCCCAGCGCTTCTTGACATGTTGGAAGTCGCGGACTGCCACCCCCTCCGCGTTGATGGCAGTCACGATGTCAGTCCAGATCCGAGTCCGTCCTTCCTTGTCGGCGCGGGAACTTCTGAAGAGGGCATCATACTGCCCCAGGACTTGCTCCACCAGGACACCAACTTCGGTGGCACTGAAGCTGGTGCCCCTCTGCCTCTCTGGCCGGGGGTTGTCAGTGGTCACAGATGGAGTTTGCCCCGACATGACAACCCCAGAGGCAGGAGTGGGTGGGCAACTGGGTCCTGGGGCTGGGCTGTGGAGCGATGGAATCCCAGTCGGGAGTCTTTGGTTCCAGCAGGGGTGGTCACACCAACGGCACCCCTGGCTGATGTGCAGGCAGCAAATGGCAGGGCACGTGGGCAGCAGGCAGTCAGGCAGCAGCAGATGGCAGGTGGGAGCGTGCTCGGGGCTCTGGGGGGCAGTAGTTCGGCCTTCTGGGCAGGAGCGTGGTCTTCCGTGTGCTTACGCGTGGCCAGCTTGATACAGAGTGATTTGGCACGTGAAAATTCTGCACGTCAGCGTGTAATTCGAGGAAAGGCCCTTAGCGCGTAAGCGCGTCTGCACGCATACGCATTTTCATTGGACCAAAGGCCCTCAGCGCGTGAGCGCGTCTGTGACGTGACGTGCGAGGGAGTATCCCTCATTGCACGTGATGACAGAACACACGTGGATTTCAACCAATCGCGTGTGAAAGTTCACGGCACCCCGGAACACACGTACCCAGGCCAATGGCATCACGTGCCCAGGCCAATGGCGTGTGGAACTACCCGCGCACCCCGAAACACACGTACCCAGGCCAATGGCGTGTGGAACTACCCGCGCACCCCGAAACACACGTACCCAGGCCAATGGCGTGTGGAACTACCCGCGCACCCCGAAACACACGTACCCAGGCCAATGGCGTGTGGAACTACCCGCGCACCCCGAAACACACGTACCCAGGCCAATGGCGTGTGGAACTACCCGCGCACCCCGAAACACACGTACCCAGGCCAATCGTGTGTACGCTCGCTCCCCTCCGATCACACGCGATGACACCCGAATACGGGAAACCAAAGAGTCCGCCCACACGGAGGCGTCCCGCGCCCACGCACAGCATAAAAGTGCGCGCAAACAACAAACGCGTATATACAGCGACGATGAATGCCCCATTTGTTGCTGCACTGATTGTGGGACACCGCAGGAGGAGGAGAATAGCCAGGGCACGCATTTTTGCACCACGGACAAGCCTTTTTGGGATGCCTGACGACCAGGTCTACGGCAGGTATAGGTTTCCACCCCATATCATCCTAGACCTGGTCAGGGAGTGGGAAGATGACCTCACATCCCCCACCCTTTGCTCCCAAGCATTGAGCCCCTTGGAGAAGCTGCTCAATGTCTTGCATTTTTTGGCCACTGGGTCGTTTCAGCGGACCACTGCCATAGTGGGGGGGGTCTCACAGGCCACGCAGTCACGCTGCCTACACCAGGTACTGGCAATCATGAAAGCGCGCCCCTCAGTCCGCAGGCACATATACATGCCCAGAACACCCGCAGAAAGGCAGGCCGTTGTCCTGGATTTTTTCAGGGTGGCACACTTCCCCAAAGTGCTCGGTGCCATAGATTGCACCCATGTGGCCCTACGTCCACCTAGGGCCACTGAGCACATCTACCGAAACCGCAAGCACTGGCATTCCATCAATGTACAGGTGGTATGCGATGCAAAGGGAATCATCACCTCTGTCTATGCAAACTACCCTGGCTCCACCCATGACAGTTTCATATACAGAATGTCCGCCCTGAGCCGGGACCTGGAAGCTGGGCAGCATGGCGACACATGGCTCCTAGGTCAGTACAAATGCCCTTGCACATGCATGCAAGTCACACACAGACAAATATCCCAACCCTAATAATCTCAATTATTATCACCTCCCCAGGGGACAGTGCCTACCCTCTGAGCAACCACATGATGACGCCAATCCGGAACCCCACCACACCACCCCAGGTAAGATACAACGCCGCCCATATTGCAACCAGGGGCATAGTGGAGCGCACATTCGGAGTGCTCAAGTCACGTTTCCGCTCCCTTGACCGCTCTGGTGGGCAACTACTCTATGCACCACCAGTAGTGTGCAGGATCATTGTGGCAGCATGTGTCCTGCACAATGTTGCAACACGGCAGGGCGTCCCGGTGGACATGGTGGTGCCCCCACATCCCCAACCACAGGCACAGGCGCTGCCCATGGGAGGGGACAGGGCACGTGGCGAGGAAGCCCGGACCCAGCTTGTGGCCACATTTTTCACCTAAACTCCCACCCCTGCGGAGTGCACACAGGCCTGGCACATACCAGGTGACAATCGATGATGACAAAGTGACAGTCAACTGTCACAACCCTACCACCCTGAGATAGTTGCCATGGAAGTGCCACATCGTCTGCATCCCTAGCTACTTAAACACAAGCTATCCTGTGCAACCAAAATGCACACATATGACATGTGACATGACATGGGCCATACACAAGTATTCCAAGGCGCAATGAGGCAGGGGGGGGGAACAAGGGAACACAGAGAACGGTACTACTAGGCCAGGTGTCATTGAGATTGTGCAAGTGCAGGGGTAGGGGGAAGGGAAAAGTGCAAGGGGAAGGGAGGGGGGGAGTCCAGTACAGGGGAAGTAGGCCAAAAGAATAATACATAGGTCGCCTGGTGGCAACTGCAAAGATAAGTGCAGACAAGTGCTGGGAAGGGAGGGCTGTAGGGATAGAGAGACAGTACTGCAGTGCAGGGTTTGCCAGGGTGGCAGTGCAAGTGGACAGTGGCTGGGCCAGGGACCGAGGTTGGTGAGAGTGTCCCAGTAGCAGCTCCTGTGCAGTTCCAGTGAAGAATTCTGCAAGGGAGAGGCAGAGAGTAAGCAGAAGCAAAGAGGAAGGTCTTGAGGTGCTTCCAGAACTGGAGATGGTTCCCCTCAAGTTCAAGTCAGGCAGGAAGTCTTTTCCAGGGGGAGGGCCCTGCTGCGGAGAGAAACCTACCCCCAGCTAGTTGCTCTGAGAAGCGGATGACCTGGACATGCAAGGTGTGCATCACACACACCTGCAAAACAGGCCATGGCCATCACTGTCATGTCACTCAAACCCTCCCAAACATCAACATGACATGGCAAGCAATACCCATACACTGACGCAGTAACAATAAGGTACACATTGCCATGTCCTAAATGTACAGTGGCATCGGACAATGATGCCTGACCCGGAATCAGATGAAATGACAGACCAACAAAATGTCCCACCCAAAATAAGTTGTTTCCAAATGCATTGCAACAGTCTTAGACGTAACATCACAATGAATGCCTGTCTATATGCACATTATGCATTGCAAAATCAACAATGCAGCTCATGTGTGCAGTGTCCCACTCCTGCATCACACTGCTCAGCGCACAGCACAGTGAACAGCCATTGCGTGTGATGCACACCCTGAGCATCACATCTAAGTGACAGACTACATCAAACATCAAATTTGGCATGTACTGGAACCATAATCGGTCACAGAACATGTGCTGCCGGGACACAGTGGGCACCAGAAGGCAAACAGTGTACACGTGGATATGCAAGGGTGGGAGTACATGGAGTGCATCCGAGTGCAAGTGTGTGGTTCTGCAGGGACATGCACTCCACATATGCATGTGCACTCAAGTGACCATCAGTGTTCCCTACACATCACATGTGAACATCCACCATGTGTACACCCCAGCATGTCAAACCACAACTATCCCCTCGCACCTGAAAGGAAAACACAACACATGAACAGGCATTGATCAGCAGAACACAACATGTACATAGGACAACAACATTACAATGTCAGAGTTCCCATCACACTGCAGGGCAATGCAACTATCAACAACAACCCCCCCCTCCCGCGCAAATGACCATGACCCGCTGAACAACTGCACCTGGGTCATGGAGCCTCCAACCCTCATATCCACCTGGCCACAGAATCACCTTTACCCTTCGTGTCCATCTCCCACCTTGTGTGTAAAAAGATGCCTGAACCCTCAGAATCCACACTCATTTCCAAAATCACAAAATCCAAGGCATGAAAACGAACCCAAACACCCTCCAGTAGATGACTTGACGTAGCAGTACCTCACAAACGCCAAGTACTACCACAATGATGCAACAACCAAGGTAGCACAGCAGAACAATGTCACGACAGGATGTGAGACATGTGTGGTACATGACATAGGATGATGCACCATGAATGGATGTGTACTGTCACAGGTCCCCTGTACAGGCGCGGGAGTCTCATGAAACAACCACCCACACCAAGTCTCGGGTGCCTGCAAGGTCAAACTCACACAGGCCCCTGAGATCATGGTGGGGAATGAGGTTCAGGGATATGCAGTCGGGACAGGTGTAGACACACTGGATGACTGGAATGAGTGGCAGGTGAGGGGAGGAGGAATGACACATGAAACTAGGGAATGCACGAAAATGTACAACCTGCATGAACACATACACAATCCAAACAAACTTGGACATCATTGTCATGGCCTTCTGTAGTCCAGGCTCAGGAGTGGTACGAACCAACCACCCCCTCTAGGGTTTTGGCGCCTGCAAGTTCGGGGCTTACACAGGCATCCGCAACCCCAGTGGGGAAAGAGGGTCAGGGAACGTTGCTTGGATAGGCACGGGAAGCAGGAACACCGGGTAGAGGGTACAGGTTTCATAATTGCATAGGATCACGGGTGATTAGGGAAAAAAACATGCCAAATAGGACCACACATACATCCGTGCATCAGTACACTCCCCAGCAAGCCTATGCAGGGCAGTTTGTAAGGAAAACAACAAGACACTTAGCTCTGGTTTTGAGTGCTGGCCTCCTGCCTGCGCACTCTCAGGGCCGGTTACAGGAGCACTGCAATGCTGCAAAGAAAGACACAGTCAACAACCTGTATGTGCCAATTACACGAAAACACAACACAAAACATGCCCCATAGCAACAAACTACTCTACAAACAGACAATCAGTGCTCGATGCTTCGTACCCATATATAACATCACCCCTGTGACAGGTCATACACAGTCAATGCAGTAAGTCAGGCGCTGGTGGGTGCGTGGCAAATGGAACACCAATGTGTCACAATTCACACAACATGCAATGTTCCCTGGGTAAGCAGACAGACCCATATGGCAAGCCATGACTACAGAGCAAGTTGCGTACCACCATGACCAAAACAAAGTTGGCAGTGCATTTATCATGAAGTACGTGGAATAGACATGCACTGCACCCAAGTATGTCCCTTGCTGTATGTCCCTGTGAGCTGCCCCTTTCCATGTCTCGGAAGGCTACATGGTTGATACAAGTGCCTCAATGAACCTTGGTGTACCGCAGGGTCTGTGCCACTGCCCCTGCATGTGTCCCATACAACCCTACTATCAACAGCCATCAGTCCACAAACACATCTGAGCTGCATTGTGTGCTTCAACACCAATATTCGTCTAAGCTCACCCTCAGTGCTGTGACTAAGCCTGCATGTGCAACTCGCCTGGTGCAAGCTTTGCTGTGTCTTGGCCCCCCTGTGATGCTCACCTTGCCTGGAGTTCCTTGGAACATGTCAGCAGTTCTAGGATGTGGGTCTGCAATCACTGTGGCTCTGCTCGTGCACACATGTGCATGTGGGCACCAACAAACGGGTCAGGAATTCCGTCGTCCAATGGGCCATGTCTGCTGGCAAAGGTGCTCTGGTGCCTCATCCCCCTGCAGAAAGTGCATGAAACAAATGATTAATGCATCAAAGTGATCTGTGTGTGTCTCATCAGGCATCTCATTACTTGACCATGTCAGAGAGTCACATCACAAATCACACCATCAGTCCGTCTTTGACTTCCAAAGTGTGGAACACTATCTACAGCATGAATTGCAACAGGCACGTGTACAGGAAAGATATGAGACATAATACACAATGCATAGCAATCAATGTCCACATTAATCATGACACACCCCATCTAGCAAAAGCTGAACAGTGGACAATTACACCTAAATCATACCCACTAGGGGTGTCAACACAAGTCACAAAGCACCAGACATGCCACAGATATGACAGTCCAAAGCCCTTGTGTAAAATTCTGTAACACCGAACCATCCTTGCGAGCCCATGGATAAGGGAGGCAGGAGTGGCATATGTGAGTCAAGGAACCCAAGCAGCAAACACATACACAAGACAACCATGAAGGGCCCAGCTGGAACAGACAGTGGATGCCTTCAAAAACCACAAGGCACCGCACTGTCACATGAAAGCACAATAGACTACAAATTTTAAACTAACTCAACTATTAACTAATTACACTAACTATGGAAAACCTACATTACCTATTTAAACTAACTATCAAACAGAAACTTAACTAACTAAACTAAAAGAAAAATCAAAAATGGCCACATACGACCCGGGGGGAGGCACCCAGGAGGGGGGAGGTACAGGGTGCTGCTCAACATCCACATGCGATGATGCTGAGCCAAAAAAAATACCTCCATGGGCTCAACGCCTGCACAGCACGACCTATGTGGGAGATAGATGGTCGTCCGAGTCTGGCTCATCCTGGAAAGGAGGACGTGGCACAGTAGCCTGGCCACGCCTAGCCACAGCTTGCCCCTCGTCGGCAGCAAGTCTGCCGGACAGGTGAGCCTGGTTCAGTGTGGCGATGTTACATAGGTCTGCATGCAGAACCTCACGTGATACACGTGCTTCCTCTTGCAAGGTAGCACGTGTAACACGGAGTTCCTCCTGCAAGGCCTGGCTGGACAACCGCTGCACCTCCCGGCAAGCCTGTAGCTCAGCCGAGATGGTGCGCTCAAGCTGTGCAAACCTCTCCTCTGCCTGCTGCCTCTGGGACATCATAAGGACACCCAGAGTGGATCTGAGGGAGGCATACTCCTCCCTCAGGGCATCCATGTGCGCCTCTGCGTGAGCAGCAATTGCTTGACGCAGAGACGACATTTCATCCTGGCGTGCCCTGTCTGAGGCCGCCATGCCCAGCCTGAGCGAGCGGGCTGTGGACCGTGCCGCCTGCTGCTGGAGAAGCACCTGCCTAGCAGGGGGGAGCACAGATCGGGCCACACGCTCCATGCTGTCAGCGATGTTCTCCATTGCTGCCCCCTGCCGTTCGGAATTGGCAGTCATGTCTTGCTCCCATTCAGTATACAGAGGTTGCGCGCGGCGACCGCGTTGCCGGGCTTGACCCCTGCGGGACCCAAGGACCGGAGGTCCTCGCTGTGTTGGCACCGCCTGCGGCTGCACGACTACATACCCCCGTCGACGTGATGTCCCAGGCACATCAGTGACTGGTGTGGAGGGTGACCCTGCGTCCCGATCCACCACGGGCGGAGGAACCAAGACTGTCTGATCCCTCAGTGCAGGTGTCGCAGACAGAGGAGTGTCCACATCAGAATCACTCACCCCTGACACATGGACTTGATGCTCATCCAACTCAACATGGACGTCAGAGTCGTCATCAAGGCTGGACTCATAGGCAGCCAGAGACAGGATGGACTGCAGCACTTGGGGGTTTTCGTGGCCTACCACCCCACGACCCCCACTAGTGCCGGGTTGATGTGGTCTTACCAACCCTGTGTCTGGCATGACAACACCATCCTCTGCATCCATTGCGTCATCACCTGAAAAATAGAGAGGAAAAGGTCACTACACATGTCAGAAGCACACAACACACACACACACCAACAGCAAAGGCATCCGGCAGACATGTGACACACAACATATGACCTTTCATGCATGCTGGGTCTACTTTGAATAGCCACTGTGATCAGACCTGTTGAAAGGTGGCAGTTTGCATGGAAGTGGGTCTATGCAGTGCTGAAAATGTGTACGCCACTCACTACCTACATGTACAAGCACTACATGGTGTGTGCCAGGAAATGTGAAGGCAGTGCAATGTCAAATTCAGACATCACGTGCATTGTGTATTCAATGTGTACCATGTCTAGCAGCCAAGCACCCCTCCACCCCAGTACCAAAGCAGGGATGCCTAGCATGGTATCAAAAGGCTGCCCATACACCTGTGTATTGACAAGCAGTGTTGACTGGCATCAACAGCTTAATGTGAATCAAATTACAACACTGCTAATGATGCTGGGACAGTGGGCAGGACACATGATGGAAGATCCGGAGGCCAGCCACGTGTGAAGAAGACACGACAAGAGTTGGACAGAGTCATTGGCCATTGAACAGGCTGAGGCCTGTGAGCCACACAGATTGTCATTGCCTAAACATGTGTGCAACGCAGGACTGAGCCACAGTTGACATGGGGAGGCCGATAATATGGCAGGCAATGTATGTAACCAAGGACTCATATTACAGTGATCATCCAGTCAAGGACACATAGGGGCATGCGTGCAATGCACATGGAGCATGAATGGGCACTCATGTCCCTGTGGGACATCTGACCCATGCACAGTACAAGTGGGATACCCTGCATCGAGTACTAAGGCTGTACCACACGGCATATGTCTGGCAGTTTCTAAGCTGGAAGTTAGCATCTACACAGGACACATGAACAAGAAACTACACATTGGCAAGAATGTAGCAGACCAGTGCAAAGGTGGAACTGGGGTGCAAAGTGGCGGAGGAGGGGAAAGGGAGCATGCCCACATGGAGTCCCGCATGCAGGCAGAGGAGACATGCATGACGGTAGCATTGCATTACTTACACATCAGAACCATGTACACGTCACATGTAGCAGCAATCATGCACAACACATCCCACAAGTGAAACACACACGTCCTCAACAACTACGCATCAACATTCACTGGACTGGGCATCAAAGTCCAGCATCTCTCCCACACCTTCGACCAATTCTGGTGGTATGAACTCCGCAACGAGAGCCTCATGCGGAGTGAGTTCTTCCTCCTCTGGTGCAGGCCCACCGCCAGTCACCAGAGTCAAGTTGTAATTTGAGGCACGCTTAGCCTTAGTGCTGCGCTTGATGTCATTCTAGCGCTTTTTGCACTCCTGCGCCGTGCGCACCTCATGGCCGAATGAACTGACATGTTCCGCAACATGCTTCCAATGGGTGTCACGTTGGGCAGCCGTAGTCTGACTATTGGCACCCACTAGCATGTCACGGCTGTGTCCCCGCACGTAGTCCACGAGGAAGTCCAGTTCCTGCTTACAGAAAGGCTTCTTCCTCGACGTGCAGGAGGTCGTGGCTGTGTGTGGGGTCCCAGCCTGTGCTGCAGGTGCAACCTTCCTCCTCTTGGACTGTGGCGCAGACCCTGGCTGGCTAATGCCGCCCTGACCAGTATGGCCAGTGGGTTCGGTGGATTGAGCCGAGGGAGTGGCAGGTGGAGGGATGACCAAAGGCCTGACTTGTGTCAGTGGCAGCTGGGTGCCCACTAATGGACCCTGCGCAGCAACATCAGCTGTGGCAGGGTCATTGACCGCAATGGTCCTGGTTGGCAGACTCACAACCGGGGTGCTGTTGGGTGCATCTGCCCCTGCACTTGCCAACACCCGGCTGTTCGGGGCAGCAGATGACATGACTGCCCCAGGGACATGTGTCTTGGTCTGAGCAGCCCGGCGTGCCCCTATGGTTTCCCCCCTGGCCTGTTGGAGATCTACCAAGGGCTCTTCAAGTGCCAACGCAGCCTGCGCTGGCAGACCCTGAGCCTGGGTGGCGGTGTCCACAGCTGCACCTGCAGCTACCGCTACCCTTGGGCCCGTGGCAGTCGATGGAACGGACTGCTGGGTCATACGGGTGCCAGTGCCAGATGCAGGAGCTGCATCCCCCGGAACCACAGGGGGTGGTGGCATGGCTGCACCAACACATGGCACAACATTGTGCTCAAGTGGCGCACCCCTGCCTCTTCCCCCTCTGTGGTTGCCCTGGACATCCTGGAGTCCCCCTACTCCCTGGTCACCACGGCCACGTCCCCGACCACGCCCGCCACGAGGAGTACGCCCAGCTGAGGCGCCCCTCACCTTTGGTGGCCTCCCAACCATGGCACAGATGTAATAGTGCTGGCACAGATGGAGTGGTGCCAATGGGAGGTGTACACCACAATTGTCCTGGGCAATTGGGGTGAAGGGGGTGGGAAGCAAGATGTTAACAGCCCCCCTGCACCTGCAAGGCTGTATGTGACCCCGGTGATGTGGTGACGGGTCACGCAACGCTCAGGCACCCCAAAACTGCAGTAAAACCGTGCACGCAACCCTGCAGCCTACGTGCGTGGATTTGACCTCCCGCAGTACGCGGTGGCACCCAGTAACACGAATAACGCGTACGCGTGGGACACGCAGGCTACGATGACATTGAAAATGGGTGCAATACACAGGGGCACCCGCAGTGGGAAAAGGAGCGTTTGCGACTCATCGTCTGACTAGCGTGATGCAGAAAAACACGCGTAGCCAATACCCCCGCCAAAAGAAGAGATACGTCCTTGAGAGCTGTGAAGTAGACGGCGCGCGAAACAACTGGAAGCAGCAACACACGTCGGTCTCCACGGAAGGCACGTACAGCGAACTGCTGGGCCCGCTCACCTTTAACCCGTGCTGAGGGAAACGCACGCGTGCGTCACGTCACATGCGGACGTGCAGTTTTTCATGCGCGATTACGCGCATTACACGCGGACGTGCAGTTTTTCACGCGCGATTACGCGCATTACACGCGGACGTGCAGTTTTCCACACGCGATTAGCCTGGGCACGTGTTTTTCCGGGTGTGCGGGTAGTTCCACACGCGATTAGCCTGGGTACGTGTGTTCCGGGGTGGCGTGAACTTTCACACGCGATTGGTTGAAATCCACGTGTGTTCTGTCATCACGTGCAATGAGGGATACACCCTCGCACGACACGTCACAGACGCGCTCACGCGCTGAGGGCCTTTGGTCCAATGAAAATGCGTATGCGTGCAGACGTGCTTATGCGCTACGGGCCTTTCCTCGAATTACACGCTGACGTGCATATTTTTCACGTGCCAAATCACTCCGTATCAAGCTGGCCACGCGAATACACACGGAAGACCATGCTCCTGCCCAGAAGGCCGAATCACTGCCCCCCAGTGCCCCGAGCAGCCTCCCACGTGCCATCTGCTGCTGCCTGCCTGCCTGCCTGCCTGCTGCCACCGTGCCCTGCCATTTGGTGCCTGCACATCAGCCATCTGCAGGGGTCCAGTTGCTGTGTCGACCCCTGCTGGAACAGTAGACTCCCGACTGGGATACCATCGCTCCACAGCCCAGCCCCAGGACCCAGTTGCCCACCCACGCCTGCCTCGGGGGTCGCCATGTCGGGGCAAGCACCATCTGAGACCAGTGGCGACCCCCAGCCAGAGAGGCAGAGGGCCACCAGCTTCAGTGAGAAGGAAGTTGGTGTCCTGGTGGAGCATGTCCTGGGGCATTATGATGCCCTCTTCGGAAGACCACGCGCCAACAAGGAAGGACGGGAGAGGATCTGGGACGATGTAGTGGTTGCCATCAACGCGGAGGGGGTGGCAACCCGCGACATCAAGCAGATCAAGAAGCGCTGGGAGGACTTGAGGTCCAGGACCCTCAATAAGGCCCGGCGCCTCGCGGTGGCGGGCCGGGCACGCCTGAGTGACATCCAGATGAGGGTCCTGGAACGCGTAGACCCAGCGCTCCACGCCCAGATCCTTCGGAGGCAGACCCATCTGGAGTTGGCCGGTAAGTGGCCAAGCATTACTGTGTGAGACAGGGCATGTTGCAGTGTGCTGGTTGTCTGATACCTGCCTGTATGTGTGACATAGGCCATGTACGTATGTGTGTGTGCAGGGACATCATGGTCAGGCATGTGAGTACAGTGATGTGTGAACCACATGGTTGGTGCATGTGTTCTATTGCAACATGGGGGGCTCTGTGCTGAATGGACACATGGAAGCATGGCAGTCTCTATTCCTGGACATGGGTGGGGGTGAGGGATGGGTGCTGGTCCCATGTACACGTATGGTGCCCATGTGTGTGTGTCTGAACTGCGTGTCTGTGACTTTTAACTGCCATGGAGGCATGACACATGTCTGTGACAATGTTCAGATTCACTGATGCAGCCTAGTCATCCTTGTATCCACTGCGTCTGTGGTGTACGAGGCCAGATGGATGGAACTACGGTGAGGTGTGTGCATGTGATGGCAAGACCCATGATGCATGTGAGTTTAAAACCAACATTGTATGAATCATGAGTCCCTTGGTCATGTATGCCAATGTCCATGGCATGCGCCATGCCTGTTACTGTATGTGTGTATGTGTTTTGCCTGAACTGACCCATGTGTTGTGGAGGGACCTGATGGAAGTGATGTATGACAGTGCCACTCATCTGCTGTTGCTTCCTGTCTAGGGGACCATTGTACAGTACCCTGATGCTTGTGTTCTATGTCTCCCTCTACACAGTGGCAAGTGAAGAAGAGGGTGGAGAAGGCGCTGTGGAGCAGAGCGGCGGGGATGCCACCACGGCTGCAGCGGAAGGGGTGGGTGAGCCCCCACAGGGGCTTGCACCGGCGGAAGACGGCGTGGAGACATCCAGGTTGGTGGTTTCAACAGAGGGGGAGGAGGCCGCTACTGAGCCACACATGGGGCCTGGTGGGGGCATCCCCGCTGGTGCAAGTGGTGCAGTCCAGGGCCAGGGGCAGGAGGCAGCACAGGTCGCCGTGGAGGTGCCTGTGCATGTCACTGACCCTGACACTGTGACTGCACCACCATGCACCAGCAGGGATGCCCCATCCCAGGCCCGTCCGCAGGTAGGGGAGATGTCCATGTCATCTGACACTCCTCTACCTGCGGACGAGGGGACCCCTGGCCGTGTGGAGAGGGTCCTGATTGGTGTCGCGTTGCGCACGGCTGGCATTCGTGATGAGGTGCATGCTTCCCGGGAGGAGCATGCACATCATCACGAAGAGCACCGTGCGTACGTGAACCATTTGGGAGCCGCCATGGTCGGGGGTTTCCTACATGTGTGTGGCCTTCTGGCGACCCTCTCCTCCTCTGTGGAGGCTATGCGCCAGTCGTGCTCCATGCCGTCTTCCGGCCCAGATGCCACCAGGGCCCCCTGTGGACCTGCCCCGACCAACGCAGCCAGCTCGGTGGGGACCCCATCCCTGCCACAATCGGGAGTCGAAGGTCCAGCAGGGGTGGACACACCAGCAACTGTCCCCCTGCAGATGGAGGATGTGCCGGCATCATCTGGCAGGGCACGTGCACGACGGCATCGGTGGATTCCATCAGCCTGGATGCCGTTGTGCTGGCAGAGGCAGTGGCGTCGGAGGCAGCAGCAGGCTCGACGTGGGAGGGTTCATGGCTCGGGGCCATCAAGATTAGTGTTAGGTTTCCTTTATTTTTTACGTTTTTTTGGACCGCTCGGACAATGGCCACTTTTCTGTATATATTTTTATTATTAGTTAGTAGTAGTAGGTTTAATTTATGGTGTTGGGCTCATGGACCCTGGGATATTCTTGTACATAGTTTGATGTTTGGAAAAAATGTGTTGGATTTATATTTGTGTTCACCATGAGGCAATGGTTTTTCCTTATTTTTCCCCCCATTATTTTGCTTTGGACTACATTAGTTTTTGGATTCCTTTGTTTTTTGATTTTTTCTATTAGTTCTCGGACATGGACCATTTGTTTTGTCATCCCCATTGTTGTGTGTTTTATTTCTTTACTTCATTTTCATCTTTAATACATATAATTATTACTTACATTTGTGGTATTTTCTCATTGGTTTCATGCATGTCATGATATGGGTTTTGACATTCACTTGCACCCATTGTGTATGTGTGTGTGAGGGACATGTGTTCATTTACATACTTGCCATTGGGGTTGTATCATGTAATTGCATCTACTATGTGGGTGGATGCAATCCTTGGCTGGGTGTTTGTGCTGGGTATGCTGCCCATTACTGCCATGATTGCGTTTCGTCAGGACCTGGGGGCAGGGGGACATGAGTGGGGGCCTGCTGGGGGGTGGGGGTGCAAGGGGACATGGTTGGGGGCCTGCTGGCAGGTGCCCCACAGTGCTGGGGGGTGGGGGTGCAAGGGGACATGAGTGGGGGCCTGCATGGGGGTGGGGGTGCAAGGGGACATGGTTGGGGGCCTGCTGGCAGGTGCCCCACAGTGCTGGGGGGTGGGGGTGCAAGGGGACATGAGTGGGGGTCTGCTGGGGGGTGGGGGTGCAAGGGGACATGAGTGGGACATGGTTGGGGGCCTGCTGGCAGGTGCCCCACAGTGCTGGGGGGTGGGGTGCAAGGGGACATGAGTGGGGGCCTGCAGGGGGGTGGGGGTGCAAGGGGACATGAGTGGGACATGGTTGGGGGCCTGCTGGCAGGTGCCCCACAGTGCTGGGGGGTGGGGGTGCAGGGGGACATGAGTGGGGGCCTGCTGGGGGGTGGGGGTTCAAGGGGACATGGTTGGGGGCCTGCTGGCAGGTGCCCCACAGTGCTGGGGGGTGGGGGTGCAAGGGGACATGAGTGGGGGCCTGCTGGGGGGTGGGGGTGCAAGGGGACATGAGTGGGACATGGTTGGGGGCCTGCTGGCAGGTGCCCCACAGTGCTGGGGGGTGGGGGTGCAAGGGGACATGAGTGGGGGCCTGCAGGGGGGTGGGGGTGCAAGGGGACATGAGTGGGACATGGTTGGGGGCCTGCTGGCAGGTGCCCCACAGTGCTGGGGGGTGGGGGTGCAGGGGGACATGAGTGGGGGCCTGCTGGGGGGTGGGGGTGCAAGGGGACATGGTTGGGGGCCTGCTGGCAGGTGCCCCACAGTGCTGGGGGGTGGGGGTGCAAGGGGACATGAGTGGGGGCCTGCTGGGGGGTGGGGTGCAAGGGGACATGAGTGGGACATGGTTGGGGGCCTGCTGGCAGGTGCCCCACAGTGCTGGGGGGTGGGGGTGCAGGGGGACATGAGTGGGGGCCTGCAGGGGGGTGGGGGTGCAAGGGGACATGAGTGGGACATGGTTGGGGGCCTGCTGGCAGGTGCCCCACAGTGCTGGGGGGTGGGGGTGCAAGGGGACATGAGTGGGGGCCTGCAGGGGGGTGGGGGTGCAAGGGGACATGGTTGGGGGCCTGCTGGCAGGTGCCCCACAGTGCTGGGGGGTGGGGGTGCAGGGGGACATGAGTGGGGGCCTGCTGGGGGTGGGGGTGCAAGGGGACATGGTTGGGGGCCTGCTGGCAGGTGCCCCACAGTGCTGGGGGTGGGGGTGCAGGGGGACATGAGTGGGGGCCTGCTGGGGGGTGGGGGTGCAAGGGGACATGGTTGGGGGCCTGCTGGCAGGTGCCCCACAGTGCTGGGGGGTGGGGGTGCAAGGGGACATGAGTGGGGGGCCTGCTGGGGGTGCAAGGGGACATGAGTGGGACATGGTTGGGGGCCTGCTGGCAGGTGCCCCACAGTGCTGGGGGGTGGGGGTGCAAGGGGACATGGTTGGGGGCCTGCTGGCAGGTGCCCCACAGTGCTGGGGGTGGGGGTGCAAGGGGACATGAGTGGGGGCCTGCTGGGGGGTGGGGGTGCAAGGGGACATGAGTGGGACATGGTTGGGGGCCTGCTGGCAGGTGCCCCACAGTGCTGGGGGGTGGGGGTGCAGGGGGACATGAGTGGGGGCCTGCAGGGGGGTGGGGGTGCAAGGGGACATGAGTGGGACATGGTTGGGGGACTGCTGGCAGGTGCCCCACAGTGCTGGGGGGTGGGGGTGCAAGGGGACATGCGTGGGACATGGTTGGGGGCCTGCTGGCAGGTGCCCCACAGTGCTGGGGGGTGGGGGTGCAGGGTGACATGAGTGGGGGCCTGCTGGGGGGTGGGGGTGCAAGGGGACATGGTTGGGGGCCTGCTGGCAGGTGCCCCACAGTGCTGGGGGGTGGGGGTGCAAGGGGACATGAGTGGGGGCCTGCTGGGGGTGCAAGGGGACATGAGTGGGACATGGTTGGGGGCCTGCTGGCAGGTGCCCCACAGTGCTGGGGGGTGGGGGTGCAAGGGGACATGAGTGGGGGCCTGCAGGGGGGTGGGGGTGCAAGGGGACATGGGTGGGACATGGTTGGGGGCCTGCTGGCAGGTGCCCCACAGTGCTGGGGGGTGGGGGTGCAAGGGGACATGAGTGGGGGCCTGCAGGGGGGTGGGGGTGCAAGGGGACATGGTTGGGGGCCTGCTGGCAGGTGCCCCACAGTGCTGGGGGGTGGGGGTGCAGGGGGACATGAGTGGGGGCCTGCTGGGGGTGGGGGTGCAAGGGGACATGGTTGGGGGCCTGCTGGCAGGTGCCCCACAGTGCTGGGGGGTGGGGGTGCAGGGGGACATGAGTGGGGGCCTGCTGGGGGGTGGGGGTGCAAGGGGACATGGTTGGGGGCCTGCTGGCAGGTGCCCCACAGTGCTGGGGGGTGGGGGTGCAAGGGGACATGAGTGGGGGGCCTGCTGGGGGTGCAAGGGGACATGAGTGGGACATGGTTGGGGGCCTGCTGGCAGGTGCCCCACAGTGCTGGGGGGTGGGGGTGCAAGGGGACATGGTTGGGGGCCTGCTGGCAGGTGCCCCACAGTGCTGGGGGTGGGGGTGCAAGGGGACATGAGTGGGGGCCTGCTGGGGGGTGGGGGTGCAAGGGGACATGAGTGGGACATGGTTGGGGGCCTGCTGGCAGGTGCCCCACAGTGCTGGGGGGTGGGGGTGCAGGGGGACATGAGTGGGGGCCTGCAGGGGGGTGGGGGTGCAAGGGGACATGAGTGGGACATGGTTGGGGGACTGCTGGCAGGTGCCCCACAGTGCTGGGGGGTGGGGGTGCAAGGGGACATGAGTGGGGGCCTGCAGGGGGTGGGGGTGCAAGGGGACATGAGTGGGACATGGTTGGGGGCCTGCTGGCAGGTGCCCCACAGTGCTGGGGGGTGGGGGTGCAGGGGAACATGAGTGGGGGCCTGCTGGGGGGTGGGGGTGCAAGGGGACATGGTTGGGGGCCTGCTGGCAGGTGCCCCACAGTGCTGGGGGGTGGGGGTGCAAGGGGACATGAGTGGGGGCCTGCTGGGGGTGCAAGGGGACATGAGTGGGACATGGTTGGGGGCCTGCTGGCAGGTGCCCCACAGTGCTGGGGGGTGGGGGTGCAAGGGGACATGAGTGGGGGCCTGCAGGGGGGTGGGGGTGCAAGGGGACATGGTTGGGGGCCTGCTGGCAGGTGCCCCACAGTGCTGGGGGGTGGGGGTGCAAGGGGACATGAGTGGGGGCCTGCTGGGGGGTGGGGGTGCAAGGGGACATGAGTGGGACATGGTTGGGGGCCTGCTGGCAGGTGCCCCACAGTGCTGGGGGGTGGGGGTGCAGGGGGACATGAGTGGGGGCCTGCAGGGGGGTGGGGGTGCAAGGGGACATGAGTGGGACATGGTTGGGGGCCTGCTGGCAGGTGCCCCACAGTGCTGGGGGGTGGGGGTGCAGGGGGACATGAGTGGGGGCATGCAGGGGGGTGGGGGTGCAGGGGGACATGAGTGGGGGCCTGCAGGGGGGTGGGGGTGCAAGTGGACATGAGTGGGACATGGTTGGGGGCCTGCTGGCAGGTGCCCCACAGTGCTGGGGGGTGGGGGTGCAGGGGGACATGAGTGGGGGCCTGCTGGGGGGTGGGGGTGCAAGGGGACATGAGTGGGACATGGTTGGGGGCCTGCTGGCAGGTGCCCCACAGTGCTGGGGGGTGGGGGTGCAAGGGGACATGAGTGGGGGCCTGCTGGGGGGTGGGGGTGCAAGGGGACATGAGTGGGACATGGTTGGGGGCCTGCTGGCAGGTGCCCCACAGTGCTGGGGGGTGGGGGTGCAAGGGGATATGTGTGTTGGCTGGGGGGCATGCCCATGGTGGATGGGCTGCCTGCGGGACATGACAGGGGTGCAGGGTAGTCCCCTGTGGTGTGGGCTGCCTGCAGAGGTCGTGGAGGGGGTAGAGGGGAGACCTGGGAGGACCCACACTGGCAATTCACCTCTTCAACTTCCCGCACACTCACGTAATACACTGCCCCACTCGCACAGGCCCAATCGCGTGTAGGATTTCTCGCGCACCCCTGTAATACACGTACCCAGGCCAATCGCGTGTAGATTTTCTCAAGCACCCCTGAAATCCACGTACCCAGGCCAATCGCGTGTAGATTTTCTCGCGCACCCCTGTAATACATGTACCCAGGCCAATCGCGTGTAGCATTTCTCGCGCACCCCTGAAATCCACGTACCCAGGCCAATCGCGTGTAGATTTTCTCGCGCACCCCTGAAATCCACGTACCCAGGCCAATCGCGTGTAGATTTTCTCGCGCACCCCTGTAATACATGTACCCAGGCCAATCGCGTGTAGCATTTCTCGCGCACCCCTGAAATCCACGTACCCAGGCCAATCGCGTGTAGATTTTCTCGCGCACCCCTGTAATACACGTACCCAGGCCAATCACGTGTAGAATTTCTCGCGCACCCCTGGAATCCACGTAGCCAGGCCAATCGCGTGTAGATTTTCTCGCGCACCCCTGTAATACACGTACCCAGGCCAATCACGTGTAGAATTTCTCGCGCACCCCTGAAATCCACGTACCCCGCTCAATCGCGTATTTAACTTCCCGCGCGCCACTTTTTTGATGCGCTGGGACTCTACCGCCTGCCTTCGTGTGGCGGCCGTGTTTCAGCTTGTGCGTATCTTTGGCTGTGCGTGGCTTTGCCCTATTCGATTCCATGAATACATGTGGTTCGAGTGCGTGTGGGCGTTCCGTCTGCTTCCCTGCAGTACATCCCCAGTTACGCCCTTATTTTCGCGTGTTGTTCCCCATTCTGCGCGTTACGCCCCATGTCCCGCCCACTTTCTGGTGTGTGCGCTGAGGTTGTGCGCTTTCACTGTGCGCGTCGCGCACGCCTTTCGCGATGTTGCAGTGACTTGTGCGCCATGCACGGGTTTGGCGCACATCCCGCGGTGAACACGCGCAGGGACTTCCATGAATCGCACGCGTGCGCGTGCGCCTGTTTTTTTCCGCTTGCGCCTGCTTGCGCCTGCTTGCACGTAGATTTTCGGCGCACGTTTGTTCTATGAATCGGCCCCTCAAAGTCTATCAAGACCTCATTGCTTTATGACCCACTAACAAGCCTTCATCATATTCCTGCTCAAGAACCTTTTACACATCCCCCAATTTGACCAATCACAAGAACTACAGGACCTTCTCCAACTAAAAACCTTTGGAAGCTGTTGGTTCCTAACTATGGGCCCACCTCGTAATTCACTGTTTTATAAATCCTCTATCTATGGTCCTTAGACATGGCCATGACCCTGAAACACAGCTCATCATCAGTTGCTAATGATTTCTTTGTTTAAGCAGTGGATGAAGGCAACCCATGTCTGATCATATATTACAATATCAGACTTTAACATTGTGGACCAGGAATTACTGATCAATCTCTGATCATATGTGGCTGGTGCCACCTCTGGATCACTTTCACACATATATCATGTTTGGATATTGTCAAAAGCTCCAACTGGGCAACTACTGTATCTCTTTGGTTCCTTTCGAAGCAAGTTTGCAGTGCCACAGGAAGCCCTCATTCCAAAGTGCTCTCCAATGTCTACACCGCCCATGTAATTAAGACTTTCATTGTACATAATCTGCTCCACATCTCCTATGCTACAAAGTCAATAGAAGGAAATTGGAAAGTGTTCCTTGACAACAAACGCATCCCCAGTTTCCTTGCAAGATTAAAATCAAGAACTTATTCCGGGTCAGACAATCACATTTAGTGTACAGGGAAAAGACATATGATTTATGATATGATATGGTACGTATAACGCGCCTGTACACAAGTGTTTCTTGGTGCGACAAGAAAAGGAGGGGGAAACAAAGGAAGGACAAAACAATGTTCTTAATAGGCCTTGTGTCATTCAGATCACGCAGCGGAGTTCACCAATTTTTATAAAAACAGAGCTTTGGACTGAGAGTACAAGCAAGCATCCTTAATCTTAACTACTTGATCTTTTTGAGCACATTTAATCGGTTTGCTAAATTAATTAGCATTGTAGAAGAATCTGTAAGATGTTTTAAATTAATTTTAATTGCTGTTGAACTATGTTGGATACATTTATGAGTGCATTGTATTTTAACTTTACTGTATACATTGTGAAAGGCCTATTTTAAATTTAATTCTATAAATATATTCAGTGAACATTTTTTGTTAAAGCGATGTTAAAGTTAAGTTGCACTAAATAAACACTATGAAATTCATTTTAAAAACGTTCTTAAAGGGGTGTTATGTTAATTTGTACTAATAAAAACCTATGAAACCAATGAAAACCAATGAAATTCAGTGACGTTATGGTAAGATAAGCAACCAAACCTCATGCCACTAAGACTAAGACGAAGACCCAGGACATCAAAGATGTCATCACAAATGATGGTCCGATATGCAGTGGGGAGAAATTCTGAAGTGCTTTTGAGTCTGCGGTCAAGATGCATGAGAAACACTGCAGCCTACCTTAAATTTAAAGCCCACCCTACATCTTCCCTTGTCCACCTGCTCCTCCGTCTCTATGGTTGGTATGCCTTCCATCCTTTCCCTGCATTCCCTCCCCCACATTGTCATGCCTCTCCTGCAAAAAACAAAAGAATCATTTTGAACACTTGGAATCGTCACTGGAAGCTCTAATTGTTAATCCTTGCAGAGTAAAAAAAAATTAGGAAGAGCCAATTGGATTCATACCCTTGAATCAAAAGCACAATAGAAATCTCTGCAGAGCTCAGCTCAAGATCATCGAGTGAGAAACACAATTCCATATTACCTATAAAAATGACAGCGTACACATCATCGGGATAAGATGTTACGAATAAGATTAAACAGCTACTCAACAAACAAATACCTACACTCGATGGGGAAATGAGGAATTAACAACAGTGTCTGTCAGTTTTGTTACATCGACAAAAATCTGGAAACAGGGAAACATATGCTAATGTTGTGCCCTGCAGTGACCGAGGAAAAAACACTTTTTTTGTCTAAATATGTCGAGGAGTCGAGTTCCTTGTCTGCAGTGGACTGGTGGCTATAATTCCTTGGCAGTGGGAAACAGGCAATAGTATGTGCAGTAATTAACATTTTAGATAAAATAATGAGAAAGTTGCCAGGGGTCAGTTAAACAGAAGGCTCACATGGACCCACTGATCAGGAAACGGTAGGTGGTCTGGCTGCATCTCTTCTCTTTCTCTTTGTCATTTCCTTTTTATTTTAAAAATAACATTTGGTTGGGAAGTTAAAGAGCAATGGAAAATGTGTACAAGTGTAAAGTGTTTGTCATAAACTAAATCAACATTTTTGTTTAAAAAAAGCCAAAATACAAAAAATACAAAAAACAGTTCCTTTAGGTGTCACCTTTCACAGTTAAAAAATCGAACTTAAAAAAAGTATCACAGGAACCTTTGCAGCGGGCGTAATCCACAGACAGTTCTAATTCCAGGGTCATCTGGAAAAGTCTCGACATGGGCTGAGGGAATGAAAATCATTTTAATTGTTTTTCATTCATTACTGGTGGCTATTAAAAGAACCTTTTTATTCTCTTTTTGGCATGTATTTTTTGGGGTTATTTGCTTTTATCTACTTGCTTTTATGCTTGTATGTACTGAACTCACAAATATTCTACTGAACTTAATTATTTTTTCTAACTGTCACATAAATTGCTTCTAAGAATACTTGAATCCATATTGTACATGTTAACAGAATGGCTGTAATTCATTTTGAACATTTTAAAGAGAAATCTGATTGCACACATCAGTCAGATGCACTCTTCAAAAAATGTTGACAGTATCAAATTTGATATTTTTTTAATGAAAAGATTTCTTGCCAACATACTGGAAAAAAGCACATACTACTTTGTACACATTACGCCTTGCTTTCTCAATGTGTGGACACAATACATTTTAACGTATCTACATTTGTCTGTGCTATCCGAGATTTTTTTTTCAAATGTGGGAACAGTTCCATCAACTTTTCAAATGTATCCTTCATGGCACACTGTAATGAAATTCCGGTAACATAGCCCAAACTGTTGCCTTCGTAGTCAACTACAAGAATGTCTGGATACTTCAAGTTAACCATATTCTCACAAAAAGGGAGTAATTCCACCCACTTTTTTCCTCAAACTCGATACCATGAAACTAGAATTCATCTGATCCAAGATTCCCAGACAATCCACACTTCTAAGAATACATGTTTTCCTAATGAACCCAAGATGTTCCCACGGTCCACACTCTCTGCTTCCTCAAAGACATAGCCAAAGCCATTTTCACTGCACACAACAAAGATAACTCTTGCTACCCAGTCTTCCTGTACACGACACCCACGAAACCTGATTTATTTATTTATTCATTCATTTGGATTTGTAGAGCGCACTGGAGCCCACAGGCATCGAGGTGCTATAATCACAGCATAAGAAGGCTTAATTCAGTGTTACAGGAATGCGGCCCAGCAAACGTAACTTGGTACAGGTAGTTTTTTTTTACATATATAGCGGTACATGCAGGTATAATAGGTACACTGCCAGTGATACATAGAACAGGTACATGTGCATTTGTCAAACAAAGAGCCTGGTTTTGAAGGCTTTCCGGAAGACTGCATGAGAGTAAATCGACCTGATGTGAGATGGGAGGCGTTCCAGAAGGTGGTGGCCATAGTTAGGAAGCTAGTGCCGCCCGCACAGACTCTGCGGGTTATGGGTACTGTGATCCTATTGGAGTATGCCCCTCTGGTGGGCCTGTAAGGAGTGGGTTTAGATATCCTATGTACTAGGTAGGGTGGTGCCAGGTCAGGGATACAGTTGTGCATCAGGCTGAGTATTTTGAAGACAATTCTTTCCTTGACGGGAAGCCAATGGACCTGCCTCCTGACCTCAGGGATGTGGTCTCTTCATGAAATGCCTGTTTCAGCCCGGAGAGCATTGTTTTGTGCTAGTTGGAGTTTGGCAAGATTCTTACGTGATGTCCCTACAAAGAGGGCATTACAGCAGTCCAGCTTTGTCCCAATTATTGGCCTAGAAATGGTGAGGCAGTTCTGTTGGGAATAGAAAGGTCTAGCTGCATTAATTAGTTTGGAGTGATACACAGAGGAGGATGCTATGGCATTAACCTGCCTATTCATAGTTAAGTTGGGTTCTAGGTAAACACACAAGGTCTTAATGGTTTGGGAGACAGCAATGGGGATGTTATCAACGGTAAAGGAGCTGTACTGCTCGTCTAGTTTATCCAGGGTGGACGGCTATCCAATTAACAGAAGTTCAGCCTTCATGCTGTTAAGGCACAACCAGTTTTCTGCCATCCAGGATTGGATCGTAGAGTACATGGTATTGAGGGTGTTCAGGTCGGACGTGTAATCACCAGAAAGTGGGATGAGCACCTGGGTGTCATCTGCATAGTTGGTGTATGAGATGCCCAGGGTGTCCAGAAATTTGAACAGAGGCCTCATGAAATGGTTGTAGATGGTGGGAGCTATGCATGAACCCTGTGGGACCCCACTTTTAATAAGACTGGGTTGGCACAGGATGATTCGGATAAGACCTTCATCACGCTTTCCTGTAGGAAGGAGGTTATCCATGCACAGGCCCTCTGGGAGAAGTTAGCTGTGGGGGACAGGTGGTGGCAAAGGGTCTTGTGATCCACCAGATTGAATGCAGCTGAAAGGTCCAGGAGAAGGAGCGTGGGTTTGCCTGCATCTCAGTGGCCGTCCATTCGGTTTTTTAGGTCAAGCAAAGCTGTTTCAGTCCCATGTTGTGCCGGAACCTAGACTTGCCATAGAACAAAAAGATGGTTATCTTCTAGGAATTTTTGGACTTGCAGGTAGGCTGCTTTGTCGACGATTTTTAATGGAAAGGGGACAGTGGTAATCGGTCTGAAGTTCCCTGGAAGAGATGGGTCAAGGGATGGTTTTTTAGGGAGTGGTCGAACCCATGCTTCCTTGAGACCAGTTGGGACATGGCCAGACTGAAATGAGGAATAAATGAAGGCAGTGATAAGTGGGGCAAGGGAGGAGGCACAATCTTTATTGATCTGAGCTGGGTAGGCATACCCTTTACAATTAGAGGGTTTGATGGACTTGAGGAGGGCAGTAAATTCAAGTTCACTCATGTCCTTAAATTCAAACACAGCGGAATTATTGGAGTGGGTAACCGGGGATGGGGTACTCTTACTGTAGGCAACCAGGTTGGAGAGTGCCTGTTGGTGGGCTAAGATTTTGGTATGCAGGATGTCCCACTTATCAAGCATGGCAGATTGAATTTTGTTGCACCAGGTCTTGTCCTTCAGGAGAGTAGGAGGTGGGGCGGAGGGAGACTCCAACTATCTAAAGATGGCAAAGATCTCTTTTGTCCCAGATTTAGCATTTGCAATCCTGGTGTTGATAGATGCGGCTTTGGCCAGCATTATGACAGTTTTGTCATTTTTGGAAATAGCCTTGTAGGCTTCTTTAGAGGCGTCATTATGTTTATTTTTCCAGGTAGCAAGTGCTGTTCTTTTTCTGGAGCGAAACTCCATGAGCTCCTGGGTGAACCAGGCATTGGAGTGTTTCACTTTCTTGGGTTTCTTAAGGGTTAGTGGAGCAACACTGTTGACAGCATGAGTAATGACCCTTCTGAGAGCATTCCAGAAGCTCTGGGTCCTTGGAGAAAGGGGGTAAGAGGGCAAGTACTGAGAGGTAGGGTGTGATATTCTCTTTGGTGAACTTCCGAGAGCTTCTTGAACATGAGACAGGAAGAGGGACGGTCTGCTTAGGAGGCCCTTTGGAGGTGTTAATGTCAAATTTGATGCAGTGGTGGTCAGACCAGGGAAAAGCAGTAATCTCAGGGACCAGAAGGGAGCAATTGTGATGAGATACCCAGTTGAGTGTGCAACTTTTAATGTGGGTTGGATTAGAGATGACTTGAGTAAACCCTAGGGTAGATAATGGCTTTTATAATGTGGTGGCATGGGTATCGATCGAGTCATTGAGCCCCTAGATTGAGGTCACCCAGGAGCATGATTTTGAAAGAGCTTTTCAGGTTGCGTGAAAATCAGTAGTAGGGCCAGGGGGGCAGTAGACGACATGGAGGATAATGATGTAGGTAGGGGAGAGCTTCAGTTTGAGTAGAAGGTAGTCAGACTGGTGACCAAGTTCACCTTGAAACCTTCTGATGGCGAGAGTCTCTCTGGCGATGACAGCAACTTCACCGCCCCTTTGAGTGGACTGGTCCTGCCTAGATATGGAATAGCCACTAGGAATGGCGAGGGTAAGAGAGGGTACGTATGTCTCATTTAGCCAGGTCTCACTTAGAAACAGTAGGTCCAGGTTGTTCCTAATGATACAATCATGAACGTCTAGGGTGTGTGCAGGACGGGACCGGGAGTTGACCAGAGCATACTTGAGGAGGACAGCTGGTGATGGGGACAAGGTGGCAGGAGAAAGGTATGAGGTGCCCAGAAGGTCAGGAGAGGTGGTGTTGGGCGGGAGGAGGGCAGAGCTGGGAGAAGGTGCTGTAGTTATGGTGGAATTGCAGGGCAGTTGGGGTGCATAGGTGGTGGGAGAAAGTATACATGTAGTAGCAACATCAACAGCACATGGCAATGGTGGGGCTTGGGCGGCAGGCAAAGATACACAGGTAGTAGTTACAGGCATAACTACACATGTAGTAATGGTAGGCATAGGTAGGCATGTAGTAGCAACATCAGCAGCACATGACAATGGTGGGTCATGGGCAGGAGGCAAAGATGCACAGGTAGTAGTTGCAGGCATAGATACACAAGTAGTAGTGGTAGGCATAGGTAGGCATGTAGTGGCAACATCAGCAGCACATGGCAATGGTGGGTCATGGGTGGGAGGCAAAGATACACAGGTAGTAGTTGCAGGCATAGATACACAAGTAGTAGTGGCAGGCATAAGTAGGCATGTAGTGGCAACTTCAGCAACACATGGCAATGGTGGGGCATGGGCGGCAGGCAAGGAAACACAATTAGTATCGTAATTGATAACACAAGGCAATTGTAGCATAGGTCCAGTGGACACTAGTGAACTTTCAGGCAGTAGAGGTGAAAGTTCAGGTGGCACAAGACCTGTGGCCGGACAGGTAGTGAGAGGGTACTTTTGCCTGCTTGCAATGGAGAGTCCGGATACAGCGAGGCATGATGGACGACGTAGGTGCGGGGCCTGTGTAAAGGGTGTAGACACGGTCTGCGTAAAGTGCTGGTAGTCATGAGGCAATGCAAGTGACTGGAGGTAGGCGACCCCCAGTGGCAGTGTCGCAGGACCGTGTGTCCCAAAAGGCAGATGGTGGCAATGTCTTTCCAAGCATTATTGGCTGCAGTGGCAAGTCAGCAACCCTGGTAATTGGTTTGTGGATCTTTGGGGTTAGAGCAGGAGTAGGAGCGATGTCTTACGGAGGTATGGTGGGGGATGTGAGGAACCAGGGGGTTGCTCAATGGGAGTGAGGCAGGTGGCTTGGGCGTTCAATGCAGTCTGTTTTGGTGTTACCTTTTGCAGAGAGGCGGGTGCCAACGACTGGCAGCGTCGAGCAGCGGAGAGCTGCAGAAAGGGGTGCAAGCCTTTCCTCCTGGCCTTCCCTCGACAGCTTCGCCTCCCAGCTTGTCTCCCTTCCATTTAAAGCAGGAGGGGATGGGCAGGGAAGGTGTGGGGACCAATCCTGGTGCTGACTCAGTGAAATGTTGTTTGTTGTTACGGTGACCACAGCGGCGGCCATCTTAATGGCTTTGTGGCCTGTAATGGAGCTGGAAGTGATTGGCTGATCCCCGATGTCCATGGACATCAACAACTGTCCGTGGTCTCCACAGTCCCCTTTCCATGGGAGGCATCCTTAAAAGACCAGGATGGCATGTGTGGTGTCCGCGGACTACCGCGTTGCCCAGAGACACCGTAACACAGGGCAACCCTTTTACCCTTTTTACTTTTATATTTGGAACACTTCCTCACTGGCTGCTTTCAGACAGTCACACAGCCAACCAGCAATCACATCCAAAACTCTAAATGTAACCCTGTCAACTCAGTTCAAAACTTCAGATGTAGTCTTGAACTCTCAGAGTACATGTCTTCTGTTACTCATAGCCACCAGCATCAAAAACTACTATAACACTCTCCATGATCGTATGTGTAGATCCGACAAGTATTTTTGTCACCTCTTTGACAAAAGTGTATAAACAGGGTTCCTGCCACTTACCCTGTAATAAACATCTCAAGCATATTCTCTTTTATAACCACTCTAGAAAATGTCATGTATTGCAGCATTAAGCACCTTCTCACATCAAGTGGCAGTTACTTACAATGCTGCGTGTTTAAAATATTTCTTTTTAGGAGAATTTTGATGAAAATAAAAAAATGCATAAGTGCATTGATAGCAGCACCGTGTGTAACTTATTTCTAAAATAAAGAAAAAGCATATGCAAAAGATTTGTAGAACGTTTTTAAGTGCCACATGGTGTGTGGAAGTTTCATATATTGGCAGTACATCCATACTTGCTAACAGAACCCATTCCAATCTGTAGGTGCTTATTCTGTCCTGTTTTTTTTTCTCTGCATTCTGGGACTTGTAGTCCAAATTCTATAATGGGAAAAGTAGAACTACTACAGATGAAGTGCAGCATTGCAATTAAGTGATGGTGAAAGTTCCTTGATACATTAACAGGGTTAAGAGAACAGAGTTCTCCTGGTGTTTTTATATCTATTCCCTCTTCATTTTGATTTGAAGTGCGTAAAAAGTCGTGCAAGTCATGCCATGCATATTCTGCACAATTTAAAGTAACAAACAATGTGAGGGGGTAGATTCCTTAGCATACAACATACAAAGTACATCATCATGATGCCGGAATGAGTATTCTTTTGTACCACACATGTTTGCCAAGAGATTCGAGATATTTACTGCAAAACCTGGGGAATACAAATATCGACATACAATTCATTGCAGACAATCCCACAGCAGTTGGTAAATATGTCACCAAAGCTGAGAAAACAGAGCTAAAAGACCTCTGGGATGACATATCATGTGATAAAACACTGTCACAAAAGGTATACAGATTTGGCTATAAAAATGTTCTTCCATAGAGAATGCGGGCGCTGCAAAGCTGCAGACCATTTAACAGATACAGCTTTATATGACACATTTGAACACATTGGGCCTCATTACGAGTCCAGCGGTAACCTGACGGTTTTTCTGGCTCGGTTACCGCCAGACTCGTATTACCATTCCACCTCCGTGATTCCCGGAATTACCGGGGCATTACAACCCCAGTGACCCGGGAATTCCGGAGGCGGAATTCAGTAAATCCCCATTCCCATTGAGTCCATTAGGACTCAATGGGAATGGGGACCATGGAAACACTGACACCATCTTGTGATGGTGCCAGTGTTTCCACGTCCGCCTGCAGGCGGGCGGTGTTAAACCCGCCAGGTCAGACCTGGCGGGAATGACACCTCCGCCTACAGGACTCGAGATCACCCGGTATGGAAACAACGGTGGCGGCGGTTTTACCTCCACCATTATTTCCATACCGGTGACTTGTAATGAGCCCATTGTCTGGCTAAACCTTGGTCCAGCTTCATCTTGAAAAGGAGACTCTAAAATCTTACCAAGAGATAGGAACAATAGCCACAAATGATCACAACAGCCTAAAAAACAATGTAATTGACACATACTTCCGAATCAGAAGTACTGCTTTGTAAAACATGTACTTGTACAACACAGCCCAAAACTACTCGTACAAAAACATTGTTACACTAACTAGCAAATATTCAGTCTCAACTTGTGAAGGAAGCCTAGTGAAACTTACCAAACCCAGCCTAATTAATCATACCAAGTTATCATTTAAATGCTCAAAACATAAAGATTGTTATTACATGGCCCTACTGCAACTTTTAAAACCTTGGAGAAAAGAAGAAGAATTATCAGGTGAGCGTGGCTCATTGGAAGCTGCCTTTAAAGCAAATGAAAGCAATATAACACATTATAACTGCAAACAATAAACATAAATGTTGGACAATGAAGCCAACAAGAGGAAGAAATTTAAGCTCTACTAGATAAAGAAACTCCTGAGGGCAGTCAACCTTTCCTTACAGTAAGTCACAAACCCTGTATCAATCTAAACAATCTGAATAAGACATGTCAGTGCTCAAATCAAAACTCAATGATGAACAACTCCCCATTTATCTAGAAGTCACTGAAGAAATTGAACATATTTTTAAACATGAAACAAAAACTTGGAGCTGTAAGCATTATAAACCTCTGTTCGAGGGCGTGGCTAAGCAAGCCATGTAGGAGGACGTGTTTACGCTGGGGCTCCTACCGATCCTGCAATCATCCTGCTGAAATGGTGCAGAAACGGGTGCATATGACATGAACAGAAGTACGGATTCATGAAGCTGCGGGGCATGATCTGAGGTAAACTGGAGCCGACTTGCTAAGGAACCACTGAAATAGAAGCCTCAGAAGACCCCGAAGCTCGGAGGCACAATCAGGGGGAAAAAAGATGGCCGCTGTCCATCAAACAAAGGCAGGACAACAGACAGAATGAAAGAGAGTGCCCGCACCCTCTTGAAACGCTGCACTGGAAGTGCACGCAACGATGTATGGAACCGGCTGCGCGCACCGTGTCACCGGGACTTATGGATCGTCCCGATCTGAAACCATCAGCCACAGAGTGGGTGCGCGGACAATGCTGGGAAGCCCTTAGGCTCGATCCGAGTTGATCACGGCGGGCGCATCGAAGGAGCGTGGATCACTTTGTGCTACATTGTTGCTTGCGATCCGGGGCCTGCACGAATGCAACAGCACATCGGCACTGCTGACATTAAGCGGATTACACCAATATTGATGCTAAGTGTTGGGCGCGGTGAAAGGGGCGTGGCCTACATTCCGGCACAGTCGACGTGGGTTTTGCACGCTCTTGCAACCCAGAAATAACACATTGTGGAACGAATGCTCAGGGCCCCCCATCTGATGTGTACACCGCCTGGTGAACAACAGAGGCCTGAAGCGCAGGACAAACTCTGTGGATGAGGATAAGGCAGCTGACACGGCTGTTCGGCGGCAGACCCAGGGCAAAGCATGGAGTGACTGGGGTGCGCAATAACACTGGAAAAGCAACACACCACTGCAAATGGAATGCTTTGCACTGGAATCTTAAAAAGCATTTTGCACCACCGGAACACCCGCTAGGGCGGATGCTTTGATTGGGGGTGGAATCATCACTCGTACTCTGGTGTCGCCCCAATAACAAGGAAGGGGCAAAAGAGGGGACAGGTGGGCTACTGCTGGTTGCCCGGGACGAGGCAGTGGGGAGGCTGGATCAGCCCTCGGGGTACGGGTGCCCCTTGCTCAGGTAGAGCTGGTGACTGGGAAACTCATAGTGCGCCCCCCACCCCGAAGTGCAGCTTAAGTGAATACTCATGAGTACGTGGGAGGACACAACCCACAGTGACAAACAAGGACTGGGTTGGAAGCCCTCTGAGGTGGCCCCCCTGAGAGTGCGAGACTACAGCAGGTTGCCCCTGCGGGAGCTGTAGACCACAAGTGGCGAGGTCAACCTACAACCTACGGCTGAACCACCATGGCTAACAAACCTCCAAGACTAAAAGGTAAGCAGCCTACGCTGGATGAATACACCAGGACGCCACTGGGCCCGGAAAGTGCCAGGAGCAAGGACAAGCCTCCCGCGGATGGGATGGCTGTCACAAACACAAACCAGGAGGTCCTAGCTGCGATTGCGGACCTGAAAGCGGCTTGGGAGGCCAAGCTTGAACTGGCTGTGACTGAACAAAACACAGCGCTGGACCCCAAGTTTGGAGAGGTGCAGGAAGAGGTGAATCTTCTCCGACAGGATGTTCAGTCACTGGCGGAGCGCACTGAGAACCTCGATAAGGAGTTGAGCCCGAATACCGCAGACTGTGCTTCACACAAGTCGGAACTACACGCCCTGGTGCAGCGGGTTGGCAATCTGGAGAATAGGGGGGAGGAAGCGGAGGACGTGCCCAGAGGAATAACATCCGCATTGTGCGCTTGCCAGAAGGAGCAGAGGGCCACAACCCCACGGAGTTCATCGAGTCCATGTATCTGCAAGAGATACCTGGAGGAGCTTTGCGCAGGGGATTGCGGTGGAAAGAGCGCACAGGGCTTAATTAGGAAGCCGCCGCCTGGCAAACCGCCCAGGCCAGTGATCGTCAAAATCCTGAACTACCGGGTTCGAGAAAAGATACTGGAACACTTCCGCAAAGGGAGAACTATTCAAAGAGGGGTGGCTAACATAGTGGCCTACCCGGACTACACCCTGATGGTGCAGCGGAGTCGAATGAACTTTGGGGCGGTCAAAAGGAGGTTGAGAGCAGCGGGCCATAAATATATGTTGCTTTACCCAGCGAAGTTGAAAGTTTTTCACAAAAACAGAAACTTGTTCTTCAACACACCGGAGGATGCCATGGGATGGCTTGACACGCAGGGTTGCCCCCAGGAGGTGGATATCCAGACGAAAGGAGGCGATGGAGGAGATAAGTAATGAGCAGAGGGGGCACCTGAAGGTGCTGTGGCTTAGGACTATGGGACTTGATTATAGTCATTGATGCGGCCCGTGGGCCGGTGGGGCTAAATTGGAATAGAAAATGAGCCGTTAGCACTGTGACTATTGCTATATTAGGAGCCTTGCAGAGCTCGTCTTTATACCCCCATTTAGAGATTAGTTAGGTCACCAATAGTGTGGTGACACCCTGCTGGGGCCTTGGCCTGGGTCCCAGGGTAGGTCCAAACACGGGGGAGCCTGAGATCCAGGGATGGAGCTGGGCATTTGTTGGGGTACGGTGAGGAAGGGGGAGGGGAGAGGGGTGTGCAGTGGTTTGTTGTAGTTGAGAAAGGGAGAGGGGAAAGGGAGTTTGGGGGATTGTAGTTATGGGAAGTTTGAATTGGGGAACAGTTTTGGTGAGTTTAGTTTGTGTACGAGCCTACAGGGAAATGTCGGACAAATCAATGGCATCGGGTAATCTCAGAATTGTGACCTGGAATATGCGGGGCCTCAATAGTTATCTAAAACGTATTAAGGTAATGATGTACTCAAAGAGGATGCGGATCGACATAGCTCTGCTACAGGAAACCCACCTCACCAAAGAGAAGTTGGAGGTGATCAGGAGAAAATGGAGGGGGAATGTCATAGGGGCTACATACTCGACATATGCAAGAGGGGTGATTACATGGGTGGTACCGCATGTGCCATTTCAGCTTCTCAGTTCAACAGTAAACCCAGAAAGCAGAATGGTGGTGGTGGCAGGACTCTTGGAGAACAGAGAAGTGAACATCATAAACTTGTATGCCCCTAACCATGATACAGAGGCATATATCAGGTCTCTATATAGTAAAGTTAGCCCACTTGTGGGCGGCGCGATGGTATGGGGAAGGGATTTCAATTGCACTCTGAACCCCAGGATAGACAGGTCTGATGACAAATCTGAAAAGCCGGCGCCGGCAGCGAAGGCGCTGAGGACACCGTTGATAGACTTTGGGCTAGAGGATGTGTGGAGAAGCCTACATCCTATGGACAGGCAATATTCGCATTATGCAGCGCCACATGACCTGCATACAAGGCTGGATTATGTGTTTGCTTCTGCCGAGATAGCGAGAGAAATGGTGGGGGCGGAATACAAGGCCCGAGTACTTTCTGACCATTCGCCTTTGGTCATAGAATGGCGACATCAACCCGCCAGAGCGTGGATCCCGACGTGGAGGCTCAGAACTGAGGCTTTACAGGATGTGGGATTTCGAGAGGATCTGAGGGAGGCCATCGAGGAATACTTTGAAATTAACATGGGCAGTGTGCGCTCTGTGGGAACGGTATGGGAGGCATTTAAGGTGGTGGTGCGGGGCGGTAGCTATATCAAAATCCAAAGGGCTCCAAAGGGGTATTGAACGGGAACGGCGAGAGAGAGAAAGAGAGCTAGAGGGCCTGATACAAAGCGAGGGGTCCACCCGGGAGAACAGCACTAAAATAAAGGACTTACAGTTAGCTTGCAGTGTACTCTGGGACAGATTATGCAAACTAAATTATAAGAAATACACAGAGAGGCTACATGCAGGGGGGGATAAGCCGGGTAGATTATTGGACTGGTTATATAAAAATGAGACCCCCCGCTCAGTGATCAGGGAGGTCAGGGACGCGGAAGGCCAAATCCATAATACCCAGGAGAGGGTAAATGAGGAGTTCCTCAAGTATTACAGACGATTATATGAGGACACAGGAGAGGATATGAACCAAAAAATACTGGATACGATAGAGGATATAGGGCTGCCTACTTTAGATGAACTAGAACGCGCAGACCTAGATGCCCCCATTACATCGGATGAACTGGAGGCGGTGATCCAACACCTGCCTACATGTAAATCGCCCAGGTCTAATGGGTTACCCAGCGAGTTTTATAAAACGTAGAAGCAGGAGCTGCTCCAGCCGCTGCTGGCCATGTTTAATGAAGCCTATGAGCAGGGGGAACTGCCGGCATCCCTCCGCGAGGTAGTGATCATCTCACTCCTGAAACCAGGCAAGCCGGACACAGAATGCAGATCCTATAGGCCCTTGTCTATGCTCAATCAGGATAGCAAAATACTCACAGCAGTGCTGGCCAATATGCTGAAGAGGGTAATTGGCAAGTTGATACACCCGGACCAAACGGGTTATGTCCCTGGTAGAAATATCACAGACAACCACAGGAGGCTACACCATATCATTGATCAGACTGAGGGAGATTAGGCCGATATGGCTATCGTGTCGCTGGACGCGGTCAAAGCCTTTGATTCAGTGCGGTGGCTGTGGTTGACAGCGACCCTGAAAGGATACGGTATGGGACCGATGGCGAGAGTTAAAGCACAGCAGGGGGACCAGACAGGGATGCCCCTGGCCACCCATGTTGTACATCCTGGCATTAGAGCCGCTGGCAATATGCCTGCGACAACAATACGGGGAGGTGGGGATCCGCACGACAGGAGGCACACACCTGATATCATTGTATGCAGATGATGTGCTCCTCTACTTGTGCTACCCGGAGGAGAACTTGCAATATGTGTTTGAGGTGATGGATAGTTACGCCACCCTCTCTGGCATTTCGGTGAACCCCGGGAAATATAGCCTGTTCCCTTTGGGAAGGTATAAGAGTACCCCAATGGAGAGGCTGCCCATCTTGCAGATACCCTGGCAGACAGTGACATTCAGGTATCTGGGCGTAAACGTTTACCACAAAATAGAGACAGAGCACAAACATAATAAAGAGAAAGCGATGGAGGAAGTCAAAAATAGCATGGTGTTCTGGTCTAGATTACCCTTAGCCATGATGGGGAGAGCAGCCCTGCTCAAAATGGTGGTCTTGCCTAGACTTTTGCACTTTTTTGTAAATGTCCGTACTTGATCCCTAGACGCTTTTTTGTGAAACTTCATGGCATGTTCAGGGGCTTCATATGGGGCAACTCCAGGAGTAGGGTGGCCATGTGGAAATTACAGAACACATGTGATAAGGGGGGCATAAACCCTTTGAATTTTCAAGCTGTATTACCTGGCAGGACAGTTGTTGTATGTGGCTAGGTGGTTGTCTGCAGAGGACTCGGCAGAAGCTAGGCTTTTGCAGGGTGAATTAGCACCATACTTTTTGAGGGAGGCAATATGGCTGCATAAAACCAAAATAGCAGGGAGGGGGAGACTATTGAAGCTGAGCTGGGAGGTCTGGCGCAGGACATGGAGAACGGTGATTGACCCAGATCCGCTTTCTCAGCAGGTCCCGCTGGCCGTGCTATGTGGGGAGGACTCCCAATTGTTTGAAGCGGTCCGCAGATACTGGGAACCAGTAGGCTTGGCCACCCTCGGAGATATATGGCGGGAAGGGGAGACATTGGGATTCCAGCGGCTGCAGGAGGAGACAGGAGTGCATGGGTCAATTTATGACTTATACCAGGATATTGAAACGGGTGAGAGAGAGGTGGCCTGAGACAGTGCTAGTGGAAGAACCTGATGCCACCCTAGAAATGTTGTATGATGTCTCGGAGGGTGGGCATGAAATATCTAGGATATATGAGCTCCTAGGGGTGAAGGCGGGGAGGGAGCTGCTCCAATTGAGGCATGACTGGGAGGGAAAGGTGGGAGAACCCATGACAGAGGGACCACTCAAAGGTACCATAAAAAAGTGTCCCAGAATGCAAGACTTCAGCAGATCCAGCTGTATGTCACCCATAGAGCCTATCTGACCCCCAGAAGAATAGCTAGGTTTGGAGGCTCAGCCATACAAAAATGCCCCAGGTGTGGGGAGGAGGAGGCAGGGCTGCTGCACATGTTCTGGGCTTGCCCTGAGGTGCACAGATTCTGGAGAGAAATAAAGACGAAATTGGCTGGTGAGGGGGTGGTGCTGGATATAGGGTCTGCTTGGGCTTACATGCTTGGGAGTTTTCCCAGGCCACGTCATTCAAAGTATATTAGCAAGATGAAGGACCTGGCCTATATTTTGGCTAAGCGCAGAATCGCAATGTGTTGGAAAGCGGCCCTTAGGCCCAGAGTGGAGATATGGTGGGCGGAGGCAGAAACTGCAGTCTGGTTTGAAGCAGCCACCAGGGGGGGGGGAGGAGGAGGTGGGCCCCCTGATGGCCTGGAGGCAGCTGGTGACCTTAATGGCAAACCCCCACCGGGTCAATCATGAAACAGAAGACTCAGATGACTCAACAAATATAGAGATTCACGGAAATGCTCATGTAGATGATGCGGTTGAAACGGCTCGAGTTTGTGGGGAGTGAGGGGGGAGGACGGAAAACGATACTGCATAATGTCATGCTTTGAGATCGATTGTGTACGTCCAAAAAAGTTGTAATGTTTGGTGTGTTTGTTTTTAAAATAATAAAAACTGTTTTTATAAAAAAAAAAACTCTGTTCCTGTATTTAAGTGGTGAAGATGATTCTGGTAAAATGCTCTTATATAAAATAATCAGAACATGTCTTCAAGGCTTAACAAACACAACCTTTCATCTGTTGTAACAGCGTGTTGTAACAGAATAATACTAAGAATAAGTAGATTCAAATCCTTTTCATCAATGAAATTGAATACTTTAAACAAGTTAGGGCCATAACACTGACATATACCGGATACATCATGGTGAATAGAACAAACCTTCTGACATTGAACAATATGTTGCTAACACAGGGAATATCGTGCCTGTGTTGAACACATGAATTATGATGTCATCACATCACGCTCTCTGGTCCAATCATGCAACTACTGAGTGGAGACTAAGATGATGCCCAGGACGAGCATCCAACTGTATGATGCAATGGAGCCTCGCTGATGCTTGTGGAGCATACATTATTAGACTAAAGTAGTTCTAGAGGTTAAAACTTGAAGAGGCCTTCTGTTTATGGGAACCCTTCACACCTTATCCCTAGACAAAGAAGCTTCCTTCTGCCCTTGGCCAAGAGACTGACAGAGTGGTGTGAACAAGAACTAGCCAAGGCACCCTGGCATGTTGCTCTCAGTCAAGACAATGGGGGCTTTGGGATGAATAAAATATGCTGATTTGGGTGTGACTGGTCAACAACTGCTCTGGAAGAGACAGGACATGTGACCTGTGAGGCGGCCAGATCTGGGGGCGGGGACAACCCCTTGTGGATTCAAGTAGCTCAGCAAATATATGTTTTATAAAATTGCGTATAACAAATTTTACCAAGCTGACAAAAATATGAAACTTTGGGATTCTTAAAATTAAAAATTCACCCACAATTTAAGACTAAACTGGATGCTGTGTGATGTTCTGAGACCAAACCCCGGAATTATTAATATTGCAGCTGCAGTATTTTTGCTATGAACATAAGAATTATCAGGAATGTGCCCAGAGCGGATATGTATGTTTGTGTAAAATTTGGTGCAGAACCAATATTGGGAAACCCATCAAAAGCGCGAATAAGTTGTCATTTCTGAACTAGAGCTCTTAGGACGATCAGAGTTGGACAAGAATGTACCTTAATTAATGTGTGATGGGTATATGTATTATGAACAACCTGTGCATCGGGGAAATATGTTTTTTGGGTAAAATTGATTTTCTCTGTAAAAGCAAAGGGGAGGGATTTCAGTTAAGCCATAAACATGACACCGGGTGACACACTGATTCTTTCTCCAGTCAGGGGACAGAGAATCCTCTAACCTGTCAAATCCTTATGGGGTTGGGCATAGAGAATCAGCCTACCCACCCACTTTGGAAACACATAAAAAGAGACTGTTTAGGACAGAAGAGAAATACTCTTTTTTCCACTACTCACCGATTCCTGCGAAGCACTCTGCCAGACCAGATCCAGACAATATCCAGACAGAGACTCTAGACTCAAGAACTAGATCCAGAGACCAGAACTCTAGAACCCAAATTCTAGAACCTTGAAGCAGAGAGGCCTAAACCGAAAGATGAACTCTTCTCAGCAGGCCTGTAGAATCTAGCAACCTGATTCTCACATTCAAAAGCCGGGCTGAGCTGTTCTATTCTAGCCAAGAACTCTGTGCTAGAACCAAGGTCCAGACCCAGAAAGCAGAGCTGTATCCAAGACCCGTCAGGTCCAGTTCAAGAGGCCGCAGACCGCCGTGCAGTGCTGAACGCAGAACCCAGAGGGCCTGAGACCTGTCCGGTGGCGAGAGTGAAGCCAAACCCCTTGACCAGATCTTTGACGAGGCCCATCCCATTCCAAAACTAGGAGTGAGTATCTAGTCTAGAACTGTCCATAATCAATCTCTTAGTTTAAAGTAATCCTACCATTTTAACCTGTCCAGAACTGCATTATAGAATTGTGTGTCCATCCTGTTGATTTCAAATCTGTAAGGGCATCTGTCATTTCTGAAATCTTGATTTCATTTCTGCAAAATCTACCTTCACAAAAACATCCATAACTTTTGAACCACACGCCTTTCCATAATCACGATTTACGCACACAGAATAATTGGCGCAAATTGCAATTTGGCTCAATTTCATTTTCTGTCAAAATAGCTGCTCCTTTTTCTCAATTGCTGAAATTCGTTTTCAATTTGACAATCATTCATGAATCATTGCTAGTGTTGACCTGAACCAATCTAAATAAACTATCACTCATCCTGAATCACTTTTAGTAAATTAAAACCAATTTAGTAGATTTTCCCATCCATTGCTATCACATTCAAAAGTATTTTTGCCTGTTTTAAAATCATACCTGTTTTCTCTAAGCTTGCTGGGTAAACTGGATTGAACTACATTCTTGATTGTCTTCCTGAAACCTTTGTGCCCTCATTTCCATCTCTTCATATTGCATAGGGGGGGATGACTAGGAACAGGTGATAACAGCATGTTCTTCGCAACAATAAGTAAAGTTCGTTTTTTCTATAGGGTACATGTTGCAATTAATCCCAGTAAGAGTGAGAGATTGAGATATGGAAACATAAATGTGCATTTTACATTATGGTCTAGTGTGTCCAGTGAGTGCAAATAATGTTGACAGAGTGGTGGGGGTAAATAGATGGGGAGCAATTTTAAGTGGAAGGAGCTTGCTTTTGATCATTGCTTTGAAGATGATTGGAAGATGGCAGATCTTACATTGGTGAGGAGGGTGGCAGTCTAGTTCTTGGGAATTAGGACAATAAAGAATAAATGATCCTTTTGAAAAGGTATCAGAGTAAGGTGTCATGGTGTGGAGGGGATTGGAATGCATGAAGGAATGCATGAAGGAAATAAAAGGGTTCATCCAAATGCTGTAAAAGGAAATGACCAGCACAAGTTAAGAAAGTATGTTTATTTTGATTTCAACGAAGAGCTTCTTTGGGAGTAAACCTATTAAAAATGAGGCAGGCTGCTTCCTTCTGGCCTGTAGATGGAGCTTGTGACGGATGTGCGAAGAATAATTGTAGGGGTCACACAATAGAACAACATTTCTAAGGATTGCAGGATATAGTCAGCAATCACATCAGATCCCTTTGTTTAGCCTCTAGGACACAGGTTTAAATAAAAGGGCACGCTCAGTCCTTCATCCATCCAGGTCTGGAGATTAAGCACTGTTTAATTGTGAGGAATCCAGCATGAAATGCAATATGAGAAAGCGATAGTAGTATTATATTGGTAGAACAAAGGCACCAGCTTTTTTTAAGTTATTGATATTGGTTTGGGCCAACATGTTAATCAGGGTTCTGGAACACTAAATCCATGCTAAAAAATGAAATGTACTTGTTAGAATTCAGTTTGATTTATTGCACCGCTCAAGCTTTCTGGCACTCAATGCACATTAAATACATTCCAATGATGAGGCCCAAACAGGGAGAATTAATTAACGTTTGCCGAGTGTAGTTTAGAGGTGCCCTCTTTTTGTTTGTGAACAGTATTTGTCAACCGCAAGGCTGCACATGCTACGCAACAGGTATTGACAATCATGGCCTATTGACTCATGGGCTGAAACCCAAAATGACTATAACGCATGTGTACTTTATATCTTGCATAATAATGATGCCCCACTCAGAAAGTAATGTTTCACATTTGTCCTATATCTCATCCTCACAAAAATCTTGTAATGCATGCACCAAACATTTTTTTAATTAAATGTTTTATACATTGTTTCATCACATTTAAAATGGAAGAAGAATTTAAAACCTTAATTCCCTTTCATTCTGACCTTCCCTTACATTTCATCGCATCCTTATCATTCAATCTCGTTCACTCACATTCCTAACTACTATAATTAAACTATGATTAAACTTCTCTTTATCTTCCACAACAACCTTTGTCATTACATCTCAGTTCTTGAGCATGGGTATCCATTCAATTACACCTTTAGGTTCCGTTTGCTCTTCATCTTTAGGACTCTTTCAATGAACTTCAGTACTGCAATTATTAAGCTGGTCTTTTCCCCCGTAATAACCCAAGCCCACCAGTCATTCGGGCTCAAGGTACTTTCTCCCATTGCATAGTCAGCTAAATAAAGTTGCCTGATTTCATTTAATGAGTTGCGTACCGTTACCCCTTGACATAGTGTCTCCCAATGTCATTCTTCTTACAGAAAGTGCATTTATCATTTTTAATACCAATACCTGGCATTTTCCGAGTCCACGGGACTTCTGAAGTGGCAAGACTATTAAGTCTACACCTAAGAAGCATATTGTGATAGTGCTGTGATGCAAAGTTCTGTAGATAACTTGGGATGGAGTTTAAACCCTTCATTTCAGAAGTTCTTGCACAGCTCAGTTTCAATTGATCACATTTTTCCAGAGTACTGATCCAATCGCTGTCACGCAATTTCTGCTTTACTTTGGTTGGATGAACCTCCAAAACATTGGGACCAATAACCTTCTTTTGTAGGATCCTTTAAATGTTCCTTTCCAAAGGGTAGCATAATTGTCTTCCATATTTTTGAGAGCATCAAAGATCTCAAAAGGGCTATATTTGTTTCATATTTACACTTCCTATATAAGGCCACTGATTACCACTGGACAATAGACTCAAGTGATTGAAGCTTTGATTCTTGCCTAATGGTACACATGGGCACCGAATATGGGAGTCGCAATAATGATCACCAAAACAGACCCTCTAACGTCTCCCATGTTTCCCAAGGCGGATGTAGTATAGCCTCTGCACCAAAGGATAAGATTTGAACAATTTTCTGTTTATAGAAAGAGAGAATAGGAATCATCGTAAATCGGCCAAACGTCCTATGGAATGTTCTTCCCTGGTTTATTACAGTAGCCAGTCTAGATCTCAGGTAAATAAAATGCCCCTGATCTCTAATACTTCTATGAATTACAATTCCCAAATAGGTCATTGTATCTACTACTTCCAGGGCCTCCACCTCCTATCTCCAAGTAAACTTTTCTGCTTTATTTTTATAGGCCGATTTAATTTCATGCACCTTAGATTTTCTCACATTCATCTTCATGCCATTCTCTCTCAAATACAAATTGAATGCATTAATTCTACCCTGCAGACCAATCAGGGTTAAGTCTAAGAAGACTAGGTCGTCTGCAAAGAGTATCCATGGAAATGGCATGCCACTGATTTTAGGCGGGAAGGCAGTGACAACGCTCTGTGAATCAGCCAGATCAGCAATATATAAACAGAATAAGAATGGGGCCAGGGTGCACCCTTGCTTGAAACCACGTTGTGTGAGAATTTCCTATGACAATTTGCCTTTAGCAGAGAGTCAAATTCTCACTGAAGTGTTTGTGTACAGTGTCTCTATGGCCTCCACTAAGGCATTAGGGCAGTTCCATGCTTTTAATTTGGCCAAAAGCTTTCCCCTAATGAGTTTGTTGAATGCCTGTTCGAGACCAACAAATGCTCGATATAAGGACTATCTGTTTCCAGGGCTTTCAATTTCAAGATGTTAATCATGAAGAGATTTAAGGTGGTACCAACACTCTTAACAAAACCTGTTTGTCACGGGTCCAGTATACCCTTTTCTCTGCCCATGATCTAAGATCTATCAACAATTGGTAATATGTTTGCCTCTCTCCATGAAGCAGGTATCTTTTTGTTGTTCATGATCTGTGCAAACAGAACTGGCAGAAATGTACTCCACTCAGTTTGATTTTTTTTTTAAGTTCATAGTTTGATAGACCATCCGGTCCCTCAGCTGGAGATGAACTTAGCTTCTTTATCATCAATTCCGCATCTAGGTTGTCAAATGCAAAACTCCAAATTTGGGGCCTTAAGTCTCTCCCCTTGCTGTCTTTCCAACCTGGACATGCAAATAACGTTGTGTAATGAGAAACCCAGTCCTAATCTGCAACCATGCTAGTGATAGAACTTTGCCTAATGGAGCCATTGTTGTTAATCAGTTCCCAAAGGTGTCTAGTGCTCTTTGCACGGACCACTTTCAGCATGTGTTCAGAATGATTTTTGGGCTCTCATATTCCTAGTTCTGATCCACCAATTCCTATATTGCTGTTCAGCTCTCCTAATCCTCTCATAACGATCTGACTTTTTGCTGTCTTTATTTATTTGTCTAATTGACTTGCACAGCAGTTTTCTTCTCTTTATCAGGGAATAGTCGTACCAATGTTTCTGATTCCCCTGTTTTATGCTCTTCCCTCTTTCCCGAGGCACCAAACTCATATCCGACTGTAAGCTGTGATGTCATATCTAAAACTATTATTGCTCCAACACTTACTTGCATGGAGCATCAACGTTGCAATGAGTTAGTCACTGCGACTACAAGTGCTACACTAGTACCACCTGTTGCACATTATGCATGCATACTCTGCAGAGTACAAATGCAACCGCCTCTGCCATCCCCCTTCTTGATGTCCACATTGGCCTGTGATCAAATTCACACTGCCACCAACACAAGTGATGCAGATAATGCGGCCGTAGCATTCAATAAGCAACATGCTTTGGCACAATGCAGATCCGATACTCTCCAAGATAACAACCCCATTCCAAGCCCTACCTATGCCCGTGACCGCCCTCCAACACCCTCGCCGTCAAGAGCACGCCGCAGCATGTTCACCCCTCCCATCCTGCACAGGCAGACATCAAAACTCCACTAGGCAACATCTATACCTTGCGAGGCCAAGCTACTAAACTCCATAACCCACAATCCCATGCTCATGCTCACGCCGCACCGAACAATCATTCAGAACATGCTGCAAACACTAACACACATGCATATGCTTATGCTCACATACATGCTCTACCAGCACACCAGTTGCATACGGTCAAAAATGTTGCTCCTGACATTTTTCATAAATGCTCCAATAGTTCGCTGGATACACTGTGCAGTCAAAATGCACAACCTTCAGCTACTAACCATGACTTACTCCCAGCTCATCGCTAGCATCCCCCAAATTACACCTGCTCATGAAAACACACTGCAGCTTAGCATCCATGCTATCCCCACAGACCACTTCAACTGCACACGGTACACAGCAAACCATTCCTACCGATGTCTTGCCACACTTGCATCCAGCTGCCACACCCCAGCTGCTTTCTGCCACCATTGCCAATGAATACCATATGGTCTGCTACACCCTAGCCCGTGGTGCACCCTCGCACTCCAAACACCAACTTACTTACGCCTCTCTTTTCCACCACACTCATCCCAACGCTGAGGAGTCCAACAACCTCATACAATCAGTCAGCCAGGTGCCATTAGGATACCTTGCTCTGGTCAGAACCCATACCAATATCTGGCAAAGCCTGCCCACAGGAAATAGACCCCCAATTACCTCATCGCTAGCACATGCGATGTCGGTGACCTCTAGTACTACCAACTACAAATGCAACCAGCCTACCAAACAAAATGTCAGAAACTGCGCTCCATTGATGAGTGCAAGCTTGATATTTCCCTCACTCATAATATCGGATGTTTCAGGTGCTCCCCACCCCTCACCTCCAAACCTGTACTCCAGTCACACCACAGTCTTTCACGCCATCCCACCACCTTTTCCAGTCAGTAAATGCACCAGCAGAATCAGCCCACATGTAACCTGCATGCCCACTAACACAATGAAACCACATCCCCCAGAATGCCCTGCTAGTGGCCATGCGCACACTGCACATACTCGACCTACACTGGCTACACAGAGTACGGCTCCCTCTATAAGCACACCTACCACATACCCCTCCTTACCTGCTACACGACCCCGTAACTATGCAAGGCCTGCACTTCCCAACCCCACACCTGCAGCTAGCCCACACAGAACACAGGGTAATCTCCAACAAACACCCATGTTGCTCTTTAAAGCTGCTCACGCACAATACATTAACATTGCTTACTTTTCTCATTTTGACCATGCACATACCACTGAACGCAATCATACCAGTTTCACTGACACGCTCACCTCACAACTCATCTGCATCAGCAAAAGCCCTAACACACCCCCATCACTCCACCTACCACCCCTGTCTGGATTGGCACTTCCACGCTCACTGAAAAGCCCCCAACACAGTCCAGCATAAAATCCAGTGCACCAACGCACACAGCCCTGAGCCCACTCACCCAGCCAATGTCCATCCCCAAATCCCCACTCAATGTCCACCCAGCACCCCACCAACCCTGCCACATTACACACATACACACCACCTCACAAGCATCCACTACTACCACAGTTGCCCCCCTAGGAACCACTAGACTCCAACGCAGCTCACGCTCCTTGACCCCTCAATTCACAAGGCTAGGCACCGTCAGACTTCTACACCTCATGCCACGCACTACACCACCCCACCATCAACACAGCCACACCTCATCCACACCACCAACTCCACAACCAGCCAAAAGCTTCCCTCCTCCCCCCCACGAAATGCCTAGCATGTGCCCTCATAAACACCCGCTCGATATGCACCCATGCCGCAGATATCCATGAGCTACTACCACTCCATGACCTTGACCTGCTCGCTATCACAGAGACATGGCTACATGAAGCAGCTGGACCCTACATCCCTCGCCATTCCCCCCAAAATGCTCCATACTCCACACTGACAGACCTGTCAACCATGGCGGTGGAGTTGCCATCATCTCCAAAACCTCCCTCCCAATCAAATCCCTTACCCCCCCTCACTGGATATACAAAATCTTACTAACCAAGATCAACCCTAGCCCTCAAACCACTACTAACGTCCTCCTCATCTACCTCCAGCCAAACACCTCCAGCACACCAGACTCTGACATACCCCTACTCATTAACCCACTCCTGAATCCCAATAACAAATTTGTACTTCTAGGTGATTTCAATTCCAGATTCAATGACCTATCCGATCACTTGGCCTCTGCACTCATCTCAACGCTCCAAGATATGAACTTCATAAAAGTCATTCAAGCACCCACCCGCATCAAAGGCTGCACCCTCGACTGGATCCTATGCCTCAACAGCCCTACAAAAATCCTAGACATCAACCCTGTGCCCTGGACAGACCACTCCTTGATTCTATTCACCTTATACCTCAACGTCACCACCGAAAAACTAACAACCATCCACCAGCCAATCACCTCTAGACACACTAAAAACGTACTAAGGAACTCCTGGAAGTTACTATCCTGATCTCCCTCGAAACATGGCCTGGCACCAACAACCTGAGGCCATTTTCTCAGCTTATAACACCACCTTGAGCCACACCTTGGATCTCCATGCCCCTCTAAAAACAACCACTCTGAAGAAAGACCACTACCACAACTGGTTCACCAAAGACCTAGCTAATCTCCGCAAAGCCAAGCGTGATAAAGAACAAATCTGGTGAAAAAAAAACATCCCCCACCAACAACAATGCTATCAGCATCTGCGCCTCCTCCTACAAACTGGCCATCATCAACACCATAGCCAGTATCTACAATACCTGCATCTCACAAGCCCACTCAAACCGCAAAAAGTGATTCAAAATCCTAAAAGAACTGGAAACCTCAGTCCCACCCATCTCAACCTTTCCCAACGACAAAGCCTGGTGCACACTGGTACAATCCACCCTAGCCACCATAATCCAGAACCTTAGAGATAAAATCATCCTCAAGAAAGCACAGATCCCTCATGCTGGACCCTCTCACCCTACATCCTCCCCTGCACACCCACCATTCCCGCTTCCAATTCACCCCTGTTACCACAGCAGAAACACTCACCATCATCCAACACCTAAAATGTTCCAACTGCACTGGTAATCTTTTCCCCACACACGTAATCAAACTCTGTGCCGAGCCATTGGCCCCCACCATTGCTAAATTTATCAATGCTTCCTTCAACACTTGCACCATAACAAGCTCCATCAAAGAAGCCTGGGTCAAACCACTGCTGAAAAATCCCTCCCTCGATCCAACTCTCCCCACCAACTACCGCCCCATCAAAACAATGCCATTCCTCCTGAAAATCCTCAACCGCACCACCTACCTACAACTCCAAACCTACCTTGAGACCCACTCCCTATTCAGCCTTCACCAATACGGCTTTAGACCTAGACATAGCACGGAATCTGCCCTCCTCTATCTCAAGATACAACTTGACCACATTCACAACCAGGGAAACCTCGCCATTCTCATGCTACTCAACCTCTCAGTGGCATTCAATCTCGTAGACCACGATATCCTCTGCCACCGCCTCACCACCTCCTTCAACTCCTCCCAAGATATCCGACAGGGCTCCTGTCTCTCCCCTACCCTCTACAACACGTACACCAAGGACCTGTTTGATCGCCTTGACAAATTCAATATCCCTTACATACATTTTACAGATGGCACCCAGATCCTGCCAAAACTCTCTGGCACCTACGAACTTGACAGCACAAACATCAATCACATCCATAACATCATACAGGCCTGGATGGCCAACCACCACCTCTGCCTTAATGATGATAAAACTGAGCTACTCATTGTCAGCTCCCCACTCCATCTCAAACATCTTGACTCTGGCTACTCCTCCATCATCATCAACGGAAACAGTATCCCTGTCTATCTCCATGTCAAAACACTAGGCGTCTACCTAGACACCAAACTTAACTTGAACAAACATGTGAAAGCAATAGCCTCCTCTGCAGCATACTCTACTAAACTCCTCAATCTTGCTAGAAAATTCCTCAACCCTAGCAACCGCCTCACTCTTGCTAGAGCAACTGGCGGTAGCAAACCTGTCTACTGCAATGCCATTCTAGCAGGGACCTCCACCAAGGATCTCAATAAACTACAACTCACACAGAATAACGCCCTCAGAGGAGTTTGGATCCTGAAACACTCAGAGCACATCTCCCAAATCAGACTCGAAGCCCACTGACTTCCCATCAAAGCACGCATTGCATTTAAAATACTCTCCACCACTCACCGCTGCCTCTACAACACAGCCCCCCCATCTCACGCACTGCATCTCCAAAAAAAAAAAAACGACCTGCAAACCTTACACTCAACTTCCTCCATCTCCCTTACTGCACCTAGATTCACCAAAAAACGATCAGGGGGCTCCTGCTTCACTGTCATCGCTCCCACATTATGGAACACGCTCCCTCCTGCAATCAGGAACGAACCATCCTACTTGCATTCCGCAAACAAGTCAAAACCTCACTTTTTAACAAATATGCATGATTATCTCTATAACCACTGTGAACCTAAACCCTGTACTGTACTGTAACTACCTATGCTTTACTTGCATGTAATCTAGTGCTGTGATACCTCCGGATCCTGGCCGTGTATAGCAATTGAAATAAATAAATAATTATATTTGAGACACAATTGTCAATAACTTTGCACAGAAATTATTCTTGAGATTTTTATTTGGAGCTGGGTGTATTATGGTGAATCAGAAAGTAATGTGTTCTTGATGATGGTCATGTCATCTTATAAATGGATTCACAGGTCTTTGTTTATAAAAAAAGTTGAAATAAAGAGATTGCACTGGCCGAATGAAGAATGCCTGGCAAGCTTGACTATTCACTGTCCTGTGTGCCAAATAGCAAATATTCATAAGTCTACTGCTGCTCAGTAGTATAACTTGAGACAATCTGATTTTGCATTTTGATTTGATTTCAGCTCTGTTTTAGTACCTTTGATTTATAAGGCACCCTCGCTGTCAAATATTGGCTTGCATACTACACATTTATCTTTTTGGAGACACTATCGCGTTTATGTTATATTTTCTAGTAATAGCAATTACATGGATGGCTTTTCGTGAACAGGTTACACGATCAGGAACAAACGGATGCATTGTCTGGGAAGGAAGGAAGGAAGGAAGGAAAAAAGGAAGGAAGGAAGGAAGGAAGGAGGAAGGAAGGAAGGAAGGAAGGAAGGAAGGAAGGAAGGAAGGAAGGAAGGAAGGAAGGAAGGAAGGAAGGAAGGAAGGAAGGAAGGAAGGAAGGAAGGAAGGAAGGAAGGAAGGAAGGAAGGAAGGAAGGAAGGAAGGAAGGAAGGAAGGAAGGAAGGAAGGAAGGAAGGAAGGAAGGAAGGAAGGAAGGAAGGAAGGAAGGAAGGAAGGAAGGAAGGGTGGGTCTTAAGAGAGATTGAGATTGAGGGAGGGGGGATGATGCAGATATATATAGAATGGAAGGGGAAAGGAAAGGAAAGGAAAATGAGAGAGACCGAGAGAGGCTTGGGAAGGGATGAATGGAGATTGGACGAGGGGCAGAGGAACAAAGCACACATGAGAGTGATAGACCGAACAAAATAGCGAACAGAGAGAAACACACATATTGTAGGAGATATAATGAAAGAAGACGACTGCGTTATATTCTTCCTACGAGAAAGAAGAAGAATATATGGCAGGAGATGAGTGACAAAAGATACGGAAAGAAAACAAAATGAAAGGGACATGAGATGAAAGTAAAGAAACGAGGGGAAATGTGACAACAGATCAATGAAGAAATAGATGTCTGTGTAGAATGAAACGGACAGATAACCTACAACCTCCGCCAATACGCCCGACCATGCCTCCGGTCCCTCTTCGTTTGAGTTGCGTGCACATGGAGATCTCCCATGCCTGGGATTCCCAAAGCTAGGCTCTTGATTCTAGTAAATTTACCGCAACATAATTACCAACAGCGACAAACCTACAACATCCCCATGGAGTCATATGCACTAAAACAATACAGCGGGTACACGCCTTATGGACACTTGCAAACTGCCGTTTCAATTGGCAACAGTGGTGCTGGGCCAGTGTAGCAACATAGAAATCCATCTTCGGTTGCCTCCATGAACGCATATTTGTGACACACAGCAGGCGATAGATAAAAAGTATGTAATTCAAATATTGGGAAACACGCTGCATGTTTGGGCGTGTATGTTGCATTACCTATTAACTTTGCTCATTGAGCCAATAGTATTGCTATGGCATGTGTGTATAGAGTGTATAGAAGCAGTCACTCTGGCAAGGAAATACATGTGATATGTTTTATTATTCCTGGTGCGTGGAAAAGTAAACAACCAAAATGGTTGCCACCGTGCCCATGTCAAATACATGCCTTTCTATCTACGCTTTATGGGTTGGATTTATCAAAGAATGGAGCTTCTTAATATATACAGAATCAACTTGTATTCTGATACCCAATTTTGTGAAATTCTCAGTTGACCAAATTCACAAATGTGCCCTGTGTTTTTCTTGAGGGCATCAGCTAGAACAAATCAATCAGTGTCAGATGCCAATGATTGGCACTAAGGTATTAAAAGTGCACCAGGACCTATGTGGCTGCCGTGAGTGCCATTCGGTATGATTGTCTTTAAAAGGCCTGCCAGGCTGAATTGGTAAATCATGGAAAAAGCATGTCTACCCCTAGTTAAGGGATAGAAATGTAAGAGGACAGCATTTGTTCAATCTATTTCTCCTCTGGGGGAAATAAAACACACAGACACATACACACACACACATGCCACAGAGGTCCCTGATGTGCATTTCTCAGTGACTGTTCCAAATACTTGCAGGATACATGCAGGATCATGCATGACTTTATCACACACTGGGAAAAGTCCCTTCTCTCACTCATAACTGTACAATTGACATAAGCAATCACAAAAGAGAGTAGACCGTGAGAATGTGCATTGTGTACATTCTCTGAGAATGGTCCTCCTATGTTTTACAAAAAGAAAAGACATGCGCATGTGCAAACAGTTCTGGAATCAAGCCCTATGTGTTTTTATCCAAATTACTTAAACTCCCAAAAATAAATCAATGTAAAATAGTAACATACAAGTGTACAAACTATTTAACAAAGCCTATGAAAAGCCGCGTCCATCTGATATCTGTCTAGACGTCTACCTCTGTCAATTCCTTATATTAGTAGGAACTGAAATGGGTGCAATTCATCCGATTTCCCTGAATTAAGGGAAGCATTTCATGTCTATGTCAGAGCAGGTGTGTGGAAATGGAAAGACAGCCTTTACCACAGCTCCCACCAACCTACCCAGTTTTCCAGAAGGGCAATAGAACCGCGACCACTCGATAGGGCTGACCAAGCCTCCAACTAAAAACTACCCAGAGATAGTTTTGCATTTTATAGCTTGCAAAATGATGGTCTAAAAGCCTGATATTATTACTGCTAATATGGCATATGTATACATTGAGAAATATTGTTTAAGGGTATTGTTTATACTGACGGCAGCTTGTGTCACCATATTGCTGCTATATGTAACCAGAACGGACCCATCAAAATGTAGAACTGTCCCATTCATTGGGGAAAACCCCCTACTTCGGTGCAAAGATGTGGATAAGGCATGTGACCTTGCGTTCAATGTCACTGACCCATTGCCATTTAAAATGCATTATTTACCACTAGACTTATCAAAAAGCTAATTGGTGAAAACCAGCACCCCAGGAAGCAACTTTTAAAGCGTCTGTGACCGGCTCAACGTTCTTTACAATGTACAGTGTCAAATGGGCCTTGGGGGTGAAATGTGAAGTTTGTCTGTAAAGTGGCCTTTTAATCCTTCCATTGTTTGACCAATTTCATTGGTCCTAAATATGTTAAATCCCAATTAACTTGCAAGGAATGGGGATTAAACATGTAATCGTATATTAAATGTACTTCCCATCTTCCCAAACACTCCTTGAACAGCTTTTGGTATTGGGGTGGGTGGCCTTTTATCTGTTAAATAACATGTAAGTTTGAATTTGTATCTGGATGAAGATTGCAGGAACGAACCCCTGTTTGTGGACCCTGGTATTTCAAAACCCATCCCCAAGAGGGGAAGCAGTTCTCAAAATGATAGAGCACAGAACAAATTACCCCTCTACCTCTACACACTAACCCATGGATGTTGGAGAAGGCTGAAAGGATGAGCCGCCTTGCATGCCTCCTGTTAGGCAGGATCACCTCCAGTACCCTTTGGGAACACTACAGGAAATTATGACTACACGTGTAAGCAAGTCTGTACTAAACAGTAAAGTGGTAGAGATGGCTGAGCAGCCAGGCTTATCTCAAGAGTTTAAGTGAGCAGTAGGACAAGTTCCACAAAGGACCAACCAATAGAGTGATTCACGTAAACACTTATTCAAGGTTTATTGGTAAAAGAATATACATTTATTTACTCAGTCAGTTATAAAACATTACCCCAACACAAGCAGCTCAATATCACACACTAATACACCACAAAAAGCCAACCGGTAACTGAACAAGTTTAGCTAAAAAATGAAGAAGGAGCAAAATGGAACTTCAGATACTTAGAAAAGGGAGGAAAGGACAAGGTTCCAAGAATAGACAGCCTAAATACATTCATAGGCAGGGCAAAGGGTTTCAGTTAAATACAACCAGCAAATCTTCTCAATAGGCCTGGGCCAAAGTCAATGGTTCAGAGTGTTTTGTATAGGATAGTACAGTTCTGGTGTGCAACGGTTAAGTCTTTGCCATGTATTTTAAAGGATTTGGCTAGGCAAAAAGTTTGACGAATGTTTACGGAAGGACAAGCCTTCGTAGGTGAGGAAAGTTTCATGGACTTTCTCGATGGCCGAAAAGATTTCCGGAACGTGTTTGCACAGTACCTTTTAAATGAAGAAAGCTGTAGCTGAGGCAGTTGCTCCTGGCAGTTCGAGCAGATCTCGCTGTTCCTGTGCTTCAGTCGTGGGGACAAGAAGGTGGACATCAGGAGGTTCCTGCACTGCCCAGGGAAGATGCCAAAAGCTGTAGCAAGACGTTGGTTTAAGGTTTGAGTGCCTTAAAGTCCCCTGGTTTCCATCCCTCTGGCTATCCGGGTTTCAACAGCACCCTGAAGAAAATTCAACCAGAATAGGACGGTATCCAGGTGGCTTGCGAGTTGGTTGTTCCCACCAAACTCAAGGGAAGAAGTTAACCTTGAAGGGCTTCTCTGTCGTTCAGAGTTTCAGGCAATTCGGACCTGCAGCAGGGCTTCAATGGTCGTCCAGGAGTTGCAGCAGTCCTCTTCCTTCCTCTCCTCTTCGGTTCTTTCGTTCCAGTGGTCGACTCTCCTTTCCAAGTCCCAGAGACCTGCTTTTAAACAGTTTTCCCGCATTCATTCAGACTGGCTGTCACTCACTCAGCAGGGTGGAAGTCCTTGCCGGACAGCCAGCTGGCAAATCACACCAGAGTTCATTCAGGTATCCTAGGAGACTGAGCACAGGGTGTTTTGGGCACCTCCCTCACATCATATCCACCCCAGACACTCAGGCGACAGAGGAGGGCTTCAGTACAGAAGCCCGCCAAGGCACACGAACAATGGGACCTATCGTGGAAAGAAGGACTTTTCCTAAAAGAAATGGCAAAAAAAGATGACCGGAGTCTGTTTTCACAGATAGGTCTGGGGCGCCATATTGAAAAACATGGCTACCCCTGATTTTGAGCTACCGTTGTTAGCGGTCGCGAACAATCATGGTAGTTGATCTAAACCACTGCCACCAGCCATTTAAAATAGGAAAAGGGAACATTTTACTTTTACATGTGTGTTTTCACTTAGGGGAAGCTAAGCAACCGCTCCAGCACTCTATAGTAATATAGTGGGTGCTGGGTCAGTAAATTTAAAGAGACTAGTAAAGTCAGTTTAACTTTACATGCCCTGGAGACAGTAGTCAGTCCCAAAAAGGTATTTAAACCTTTGGGAGTCTGAAAGACACCCCTGTGCCACTGCACTGAAGGTGCTGTGTGACAAATAGAAACAGATGTTGCAATGGAGGTTGTTTTAAACTAGCACATTTGGAGAATACTCCCTAACACTTGTCCCCCCAGACTAAGGGACAGGAGGATTTAATCCACTCCTGGATGAATCTCCTTACTCCAGTCAGTCAAACATCCTGGAGAGACCATCAGCATTTTGGCGGTGACACCCTGACATGTGTGCAATGGTAAAATCAAACCCTTGCAAGCTGATTGACCATCTCAATAGTTTTGGGTTTTCCCCTTTCTTTTGCATCAACCATCTCAAGGGTTGATGGTCATTTTGAATCACAAAAGTTGATCCATACAAGTATGGTCAAAACTTCTTCAATGACCACACAATTGAAAAGCATTCACAATCAATGGTTGCCCACCTTGTTTCTGGTTCTTTCAGTTTCCTGCTGATGAAGCAAATGGGGTGCTCTCTACCTTTCTCATCCCGTTGACTAAGGACTGCATCTATACCAGATTTGAAGCATCTGACTGAACAATGAAGGATTGGTTATAGTCAGGAGCCCTTAGGACTGGAGCTTGACAAAGGGCTTTTTTACGCCTTATAATGCTTGAGTGCACTCCTCATTCCACCCACCTGACCTTTTTAGGGAATTTGGGAGAGGAGATCACATTCAAGGGAGAAGCTATGGTCCCATAGTTTTCAATGAAGTTCCTATAGTACCCAGTGAGACCTAGGAAGGTTCTCACTTGGGTTTGAGTAGTAGGGGAGGCCCAGTTTTGTACAGCTTTTACTTTGCTAGGCAATGGCCTGCTTTCACCTCCTCCTACCTCACTTCCAAGGTAGACTACTTTCCTCTGACCAGTTTGACATTTACTAGCCTTTATGGTCAGATGGGCCTGCTCAAGAGCCTGCAAAACATATCCTAAGTGGTCAACATGTTCTTTCCAAGTAGGGCTGAACACTGCAATGTCATCCAAGTATGCCATGCAGAAGTCCTCCATCCCATTCAGATCTTGATTAACCATCCTTTGGAATGTAGCAGGTGCATTCTTTAGTCCAAAATGCATTACATTACACTGTTAGAGGCCTCCGGGGGTGGAGAATGCAGTTTTCTCCTTGGCATGGTCTGTCAGTGCTATTTGCAAATAGCCTGAAGTGAGATCAAATGTACTGAGGTACTTGTCATGATGCCTACCCCCGGAGCACCAGGCCAGGCCCAGCACCCCCGGAAGCAGGCATCATGCCCTCAGGTAAAAGCCCAGCGGCCCCTTATAGGGGCTCTTTGGACTCAGTCCTGGCGCCTTTGGCGACAGGCTCATAAAGGGAGGTGTTTTGTGCACTTAACTGATGCAGACCATGCTGCACGCTTCAGGCCTCCCTGAGACCTGAAAGGGACTATTTTTTCATAGGGACTATTTTTTCACTTGGGCGTGGCCAGGGAAGGATACATACCTAGTTGGGGAAGGATACATACCTGGGACTTCTTTGGAGGCTATTTAAGCCACGCCCAGACAGCAGCTCATGCTTCGTGTTGTTCTGCTTCCTGCAGCTTAACGCTCACCGTGTCTGCTCCTGCTCCTGGATTCCAGCCACGCCTGCCTCGAACCTGGAAGACCCGCAAGGAAGGGAGAGAAGAGAAAGGTGAAAACCAACAACTATTTCAAACTTCTTACCTGCATCCGGAATCTTCTTGCCAGCATCCCTGAAGAAAGACTTCCATTTAAAAGCATTGCGTTGCTCGCTGCAGCGCCACGCTTCACTCACCTGTCCTCGAGACATCTCCCGGCTCCATCGCGGCTGTCAGCATCGGACGCCACATCTCTGCACCTAGGGGAGAGAGGAAGAAACAAAAGGTGAGCAGAAGGAACACAGAAGGAAAGCCTGATTAACAGCCATAATACTTACCGGCTTTTCTTCCACATTTCGGGTCGGGGCCGCCCCTTTGGCAGGTACCGTACCCCGGCCCCTATGGGGAAAGGACAAGAGACATTTCTGGGAAATGATAAGGACATTTAGAGGGATCGCCCTCATCACTACTCACCTCGGCAGTTTAACCCCTCGACGCATCGCCTTCATTCTGCACCTGAAATAAAGGACAGATCACAGGTTAGAAAGACAACATAAAGGGGGCCTCACTTGAACTTTGAACTTTCATACTTATGGTGCATCGCTCAGGAAAGTCAAGTGGATTTTGCCAGCGCCATTCTGAAAACCAGTGAAGTAACTGGACGAACGTGCGCCCCTGCACCAGAAGCAGGATGGAGAGTTCATCCTTCCAAACCATAAGGTGAGCTTAAACCGGGGTTTGGAGGAAGTTAGAGAGGAACGAAGGGGGAAAGGGGGGAGCTAGCACACTATTCTGCAGACTGTTAATCCCCTTTCTCATCTGCAGAAGGATATTCCTACGGGCCAGGCAAGCACGATTTGGAGGTCCTGTCCAATTGGTGTTCCGGGTCCTGCTCATCACGCTAGAAGAGGCCACAGCAATCCAGACTAGACCAGCGCCCCCGTGGGAACCAGGTGAGCGTTACAGAACGCGAAGCCTTCCTACAAATTCCCACCCAGGCGCTATGGAAACTTCCGAAACTGACCAGTTGGCCCAATTACTGGGGGAATTACGGGCCGAAGTACACAACGCTCGTCAAGAGACTAGTGCCCTCAGGAGGGAAGTGATTGTAATAAGGGATAGAGCTGATGACCTGGCTAGACAGCTTTTGCAAGGTCAAGCTGGATAAACTCCTTTACCCGGTTCCGGGGGGAACCCCGCTCCTGTGGTTTCCAGTAACCCGGTGCAGATTAATCTACCTGGAAACATGCCGCTGGCCCCACCTGAACGCTTTGCTGGGGACCCCAAACGATTCACCGTATTCATGAATCAGTGTCGTTTGCACTTCCTATGCAGACCTGGGGCCTTCCCTAATGATCACACCAAGGTAGCCTTTGTGTTGTCATATCTCAGCGGCTCTGCTGCCGATTGGTCAGTCCCACTGGTAACTCAAGATGACCCGATTCTTCGTGATTTTCAAGGATTTCAAACAAGCATGGAAAGGTTATTTGCTCGACACTCCCAGGGACAGGCTCTGGATGACGAACTTCTATCTCTGCGACAGGGCAAGCAAGACCTTCTATCCTACATTGCAACCTTCAATAGACTAATAGTAGAAACTGGTTGGCCAGAGGATAAAAGAATCACGTTATTCAATCGAGGTCTACGCGGAGAACTTAAAGATGTCCTGGCACAAGTTGTAAATCTGCCCCAAGAATGCACTGAATATATAGACTTAGTGGTCCAATTGGATCACAGGCTGCAAAACAGAAAAGCAGATCGGTCCAAGTTTGAAAGCTGGGTGTTGGCCAAGACCCACGCTAACCCAAGGGGGCTGATGGCTCGGAGCCTATGCAAATCGGAGGGGTTAAAGGACCCCTAACTCAAAAAGAACGGGAAAGAAGACGACAGATGCAATTATGCCTTTATTGTGGGTCCTCTGCACACTTTCTACGAGATTGCCCGGTTAAGCCGCCCAAGAAGGTGGTAGGAGCCGCTGATAAAATCCATGGAAACTCTGTATCGGGAAACGACCACGCCCGGCAAGCGTAGGGGTCCGCTTGCCGAGCTTGAAAACTAACTCTCAGACCTCGCATTTCATTGTGCCAATGGTCCTCGTAGATCCGGAACAGCCTAAACGGTTGCATGCTATAAAGGCATACATTGATAGCGGGGCTATAGGAAACTATGTGGATCGAGAATTGGTCTCTAGGATAAACCTCCCTCTGCGTCCTAAAACCAACAAAGATGTCATCACCACAGTAGATGGAACCGAAATTGCCTCTGGACCGGTAACACATTCCACAGCTGAGGTGACACTTGTAGGTCCGGATGGCCATCGGGAGGCAGTTGTGTTTGATGTAATCAAGGCTCCACAGTTTCAGCTTATTCTCGGAATCCCTTGGTTAGAGACACATAATCCTCGAATTGATTGTCGAGCGAAGAGAATCACCTTCCCGGATTGTGCACAAACCTGCTACCCAGAAAATCCAAAGATTGATCTAGCATCAGTAACCTCTGTCCCCGTGCAACTACCTCCAGAGTACCAAGACTTTCAGGACGTCTTCCAAAAGGAACAGGCCAACACGTTACCTCCCCACAGATCGTAAGATTGCCAAATCGATCTGGCTCCCGGTGCACAACCCCCTTGTAGCAGGATTTACGCCCTTACTGAACCAGAGATTCTGCATTTGAGACAATATTTAGATCAATACCTCGCCAATGGTTTCATTCACCAGTCAAAGTCCCCGGCATCCTCAGCTTTGTTCTTCGTGCCTAAAAAAGAAGGTGACCTTAGAACTTGTATCGATTACCGCGCATTGAACCAGATAACTGTTAAAAATCATTACCCTCTGCCTCTGATCCCTGAACTCCTTGACCAGGTGAAGGACGCTTGCGTATACACCAAGTTAGATCTCCGGGGGGCTTATCATTGGTACGAGTAAAAGAAGGCGATGAATGGAAAACGGGCTTCCGTACAAAATATGGACTATTCGAATACCAGGTGATGCCTTTCGGGTTGTGCAACACGCCTGCAGCCTTCCAATTCTTCATGAACGATGTCCTTCGGGAACTCATCGATGTCTGAGTTGTCATGTATATCGATGACATTCTTGTGTACCCCTCTTCGGAATCTGATCACAGAAAGCATGTCAGGGCCGTCCTAGAGAAACTGCGCCAGCACAAACTGTTTGCCAAACTGGAAAAATGTGTTTTCCATACCACCGAGGTTGAGTTTCTCAGATTCATCCTGACACCTAAAGGGGTCCGAATGGATTCACGGAAAGTGGATGCCATCCTCAAATGGCCATCACCTAGTTTGGTGAAAGGTGTCCAAAGCATGCTTGGTTTTGCCAACTTTTATCACAGGTTTATCCCGGAGTTTTCACATGCGGTGCAACCCATCACTGCACTCTTGCGAAAAAATAAACGTTTTGAATGGACCGAGGAAGCCGAACAGGCCTTTCAGGAGTTGAAAGCTAAGTTCACGTCCGCACCTATTTTGAAGCACCCGCGTCCCGATCTCCCATATGTAGTCGAAACCGACGCGTCCAGCTTAGCCATGGGAGCTGTCCTGTCTCAGAAAGACCCTGAAACCAACTAACTACACCCCATAGAATTTTGGTCCAGAAAGTTCTCGCCGCCGGAGATAAATTATGCGATCACCGATAAGGAACTATTAGCCATTAAGTCCGCCTTTAAGGCTTGGCAGCATTATCTCCTCGGCGCCCGGCATACCATCACCGTGATCACTGATCACCGAAATTTACAATATTTAAAAACTGCCAAGGCTCAATCGTCTCGACAGCTCCGATGGACTTTGTTCTTTGCTGAGTTCGATTTTGTAATCACCTACCGCCCCGGCTATAAGAATGGTAAGGCGGACGCTCTATCCCGAATTGGAATGGAAGAAATAGACACAAACTCAGAACCTGTGCCGATAATTCCCGAACAAAGAATTTTGGGGATAACCACTTTACAAACCCTTGAAGACATTCAAGCACAAGTGAAACAATTCCTGGACTCTTCAGCCTTGCAGGATTGGATCAAAAGGGGGTCTAACTTTTCAGTCAAGGATGGCTTACCTTACTTCCAAGGACGATTATTTTTGCCAGAAAAGGAATTGCAAGAACTGGTTATTTCCCGTCATCATGATACCCTGATGGAAGGACATCCGGGCATTGCCAAAACAGAGGAAAAGGTTAAACGACAATTCTGGTGGCCTTCCTGGCGAAAGGATATTAAATCTTTTGTGATGTCCTGTGGAGTTTGTGCCCAAAACAAAGGTCAAAAGACAAGACCCGCCGGTCTTCTTCAGCCCTTAGACATTCCACCAGCACCTTGGCACACCTTGTCACTAGATTTTATCACGGACCTGCCCTCTTGTAATGGTTACAATACTATTCTGGTCGTGGTGGATTTATTTTCCAAAATGGCCCACTTTATTCCGTTGAAAGGATTACCTTCAGCCTTTGTTCTTGCCAAGGAATTCCTCGAAAATATTATCCGTTATATCATACGTTTGCATGGATTCCCGTCTATACTAGTCTCCGATCAGGGAAGCCAGTTCATTTCTCATTTTTGGAAAAAGTGTTGTCAACTGGCACAAATCGACGTAAGACTCTCGACCAGCCACCACCCACAGACCGATGGTCAGACAGAGAGAACGAACCAGACCCTTGAACAATATCTACGATGTATGTTGCACCAATCGGAGGGTAATTGGAAGGACATTTTATGGGTGGCTGAATATGCATACAATAACTCGATACACTCTGGAACTGGTCAGAGCCCCTTTTATACCCTATATGGACATCACCCTCGTACTTCAGACTTGGACTCACCTCTGAGCCTTGAAATGCCCGCAGTGGACCATTTGCATTCTACGATTACTCAAGCCTTCAAGGATGCAACTGCACATTTGCAACATGCGAAAGGGAAATACAAAAAGAATGCGGATCTGCATCGAAGAGAGGCGCCTCCATACCAAATAGGGGATCAAGTATGGTTGGCTACCAAACACCTATCACTCAAGGGGCCTCGAACTTTTAATCCAAGGTATTTAGGCCCTTACTCGATCAAAGCTATAATCAACCCAGTGGCAGTCAAGCTCGATCTACCAGCTAACATGCGGATTCACCCCGTTTTTCATGTGTCACTTTTGAAACCAGTGCACCCAGGAACCAGATTAACAAAGCCACCAGAACCGATTCAGATAGATGGGGAGCCTGAATTCGAGGTGAAGAAGATTTTGGATTCTAAGATCTCAAAATCAAAACTTTTCTATCTAATTGATTGGAAAGGGTACGGGCCTCAGGAAAGGTCTTGGGAACCCAGTGATCACGTACATGCACCTCGGCTGGTAAAAAGGTTCCATCGGAATTTCCCAAACAAACCGAAACCTCCAGAAGGAACGACCTTGGGAGGGGCCTTGGGGGGGAGTGCTGTCATGATGCCTACCCCCGGAGCACCAGGCCCAGCACCCCCGGAAGCAGGCATCATGCCCTCGGGTAAAAGCCCAGCGGCCCCTTATGGGGGCTCTTTGGACTCAGTCCTGGCGCCTTTGGTGCCAGGCTCATGTTGGACATCAGTCCTGGCGCCATAGGCGCCAGGCTCATAAAAGGAGGTGTTTTGTGCACTTACCTGATGCAGACCATGCTGCACGCTTCAGGCCTCCCTGAGACCTGAAAGTGACTATTTTTTCATAGGGACTATTTTTTCACTCGGGCGTGGCCAGGGAAGGATACATACCTAGTTGGGGAAGGATACATACCTGGGACTTCTTTGGAGGCTATTTAAGCCACGCCCAGACAGCAGCTCATGCTTCGTGTTGTTCTGCTTCCTGCAGCTTAACGCTAACCGTGTCTGCTCCTGCTCCTGGACTCCAGCCACGCCCGCCTCGAACCTGGAAGACCTGCAAGGAAGGGAGAGAAGAGAAAGGTGAAAACCAACGACTATTTCAAACTTCTTACCTGCATCCGGAATCTTCTCGCCAGCATCCCTGAAGAAAGACTTCCATTTAAAAGCATTGCGTTGCTCGCTGCAGCGCCACGCTTTACTCACCTGTCCTCGAGACATCTCCCGGCTCCATCGCGGCTGTCAGCATCGGACGCCACATCTCTGCACCTAAGGGAGAGAGGAAGAAACAAAAGGTGAGCAGAAGGAACACAGAAGGAAAGCCTGATTAACAGCCATAATACTTACCGGCTTTTCTTCCACATTTCGAGTCGGCGCCGCCCCTTTGGCAGGTACCGTACCCCGGCCCCTATGGGGAAAGGACAAGAGACATTTCTGGGGAATGATAAGGACATTTAGAGGGATCGCCCTCATCACTACTCACCTCGGCAGTTTAACCCCTCGACGCATCGCCTTCATTCTGCACCTGAAATAAAGAACAGATCACAGGTTAGAAAGACAACATAAAGGGGGCCTCACTTGAACTTTGAACTTTCATACTTATGGCGCATCGCTCAGGAAAGTCAAGTGGATTTTGCCAGCGCCATTCTGAAAACCAGTGAAGTAACTGGACGAACGCGCGCCCCTGAACCAGAAGCAGGTTGGAGAGTTCATCCTTCCAAACCATAAGGTGAGCTTAAACCGGGGTTTGGAGGAAGTTAGAGAGGAACGAAGGGGGAAAGGGGGGAGCTAGCACACTATTCTGCAGACTGTTAATCCCCTTTCTCATCTGCAGAAGGATATTCCTACGGGCCAGGCAAGCACGATTTGGAGGTCCTGTCCAATTGGTGTTCCGGGTCCTGCGCATCACGCTAGAAGAGGCCAAAGCAATCCAGACTAGACCAGCGCCCCCGTGGGAACCAGGTGAGTGTTACAGTACTTGGCTGAACCAAGTTTATCCACCAGTTCATCTGTCCTTGGTAAAGGGTGGGCATCAGTCTTAGTGACTGCATTAAGAGCTTTATTTTCAACACAGAATCTCAACTCCTTGGATACTGCCTTTGGTACTAGAACAAATGGACTGGACCATGGACTGGTAGAGGGCTCTATTACCCCGAGATCAAGCGTCTTGTTGACGCCAACTTTATGTGGGATCTTACATGATTTGACATCCTGTAACCTCTGTTTTTGACACTTAAACACTCACCAGTGTGAATATCGTGCTGGCCCCAAGGGGTCAAACACTGTGATAGTGAAAACAGAGGAGGCAAACTGATTTAACAGAAACTTGCACTCCTCCTGTTGTTCAGGTGTCAAGTTAGAACAGAGATTAACTAACTAACTAACTTCTACTCTCTCATATAAAGGCTGGCCTCTGAGTAGGTCAGGTAGAAGTTCACTATCCTCCTCCTTTTGGGCTGAAGCTAGAAGCAAAGCCCCTATTCTGGTCTTGAGACATAAGCCTTTAAATGGTTGATGTGAAAGACTCTGGGATCCTCATTAGGATTGCCTAAATCCACCAGATAGTGGACCTCTCCAAGTTTACCAACAACCTTGAAGGGTCCTACCCACTTGTCCTGTAAGGTCCTCTGCCTTGTAGGTACCATAACTAAAACCTGCGGGTCTTGAGTAAACTCAGCCATGTTGGCCTTCTGGTCATTCCAATGTTTGACCAGAGCCTGACCTGCTTTTAAGTTATCTGATGCTTCTGTCATCCTGTTTGACATTCTCCTCCGGAGACCTATCACATAGTCAGTGACTCTCACTGGCTTGGGGGAAGGAACATTCTCCAACCCCTCCTTAATTAGGGCCAAGGAGCCTCTAACTGGATGGCCATAAAGAAGTTCAAAGGGAATAAATCCTACTCCCTCCTGAGGGACATCTCTATATGCAAAGAGAAGGCATGGCAGTAGAAGGTCGCACTTTCTTCTAAGGGGTTCCTCTAAAGCACCTATCATGCTATTCATTGTACGTCATGCTCTTCATTGTATGGTTAAACCTCTCTACCAATCCATTTGTCTGAGGATGGTACAAACATGTGGTGTAACGTGTAAGTTACACCACATGTTTTCCACATGGCCTGCATGTAGTGGGACATAAAATTGGATCCGCTGTCAGAGACAACTTCCTTAAGAAAACCTACCCTGTTAGAAATACCAGTTAGGGCCTTAGCAACAGCCTGAGCTGTAACAGTTCTCATAACTATAGCTTCAGGATAGCTAGTGGTATGGTCTACTACAACCAGGATAAACCTGTTTCCTGAAGATGTGGGAGGGTTTAAGGGACCAACAATGTCGATTCCTACCCTCTCAAAATGAACTGCCACCACTGGGAGAGGTACTAAGTGTGTCATGTTCTTGGCTCCACTCTTGCCAGAGGTTTGGCAAGTGTGACAGCTCCTACAGCATTTATCTACACCATACCCCAACTTAGGCCAGTAGAAATATAAAGAGAGCCTTTGCTTGGTCTTCTTAAAACTTAAGTGACCAGCCAAAACTATCTCATGGGCTAACTGTAGGAACTGGAGTCTGCTTTGACGAGGCACTACAAGTCTTCTGTAGTCCCCAGGCATAGACTCAGTGGTTCACTGTAGAAGAGGTCATCTTCCCAGTACAACCTATGCTTCCCTGGCTCTTGCCCATCCAGCTGGGAAGCTGCCTGTTGGTGAAGACCTTCAAGAGTAGGACACTCTCTTTGACCTCTGCTGAAGTCTGCCCTCCAGGGTCCACCTTCTGCCAGTAAAGACTGCAGCTCAGGATGGTCTGCAGGATCTCAGATCTCCAAAAGGAACAAGGTCCTCTTCCAGCTCTGATTCCTCAGCAGCTGATTCAACCACACAAGGTTGTTCCACACACTCAGCCCCAGCTGGTGGAGGGATCACAGGTGTGATCTTGGACAGTCCTTTCTGGGATGTCCTTATTGGTAGCACATGAGTGCTGGCTGGTTTCTTCCTGGAGGTTTTACGTTGTCCCTTTTCATCCTTCCTCCTAGAAACGGCAGTCAGTAAGTCCGGTGGGCTGGGAGTTATAGTTTTCTCCATAATCTCCTCTGTAGAGCCCCTTAAGGTACTGTCTCTGGACTTCCTAGTCTGCACCTGTTTCATCTTGCTGGGAGGTCTTGGGGTGCTTGATACAACTCCAAGAGTTTTTAAGTTATTCCCCAACATGACTCTCCCAGGTAGTTCACTCTGCACACTTATGCACACTTACAGGTATCTTGACAGTCATCTCATTACACTGGATGAGAGCTGGTAACTGCGGAATCATTTGGACAGGGACTCCAGCAAGCTTAGTTAAGATTTTGGGTGCCTTAGCAACATCCTCAACCTTGAAAAGGGATTCATCAACTACAGTTGTGCTGACCCCAGTGTCTCGAATGGCAGGGGTCTCCTGACCATTGACAGGAACACTGTCTTGTAATACTCTTTAGCATTGTCTGGAATAGAGTTGTAAACATCTAAATTCTGTTGTTCCCACAGACCCAGGGATACTAAAGAGTCACTGGCTGAGACTTTCATGGGTTCTTCAGCCAGTAGGTGAAAGTTTCCACTTGTCATGGGTACTTCTTCCACTGGGGAGAAGGCTAAGGAGACAGTGTGGATCCCTAAAGGTTTACCCTTATATCTGGGATCCTCTGTCACATGGTCAGTTGACCAACAAGCATAACATTTACCAAATGTCTTTATGAATGTGGGTTTCTTCTGACCTCCTTCTGGTTTGTCCCTAGAAGGTACACTCGCCTGATTTGGTTTTCCCTGTGGTTTGCCATTGTTATGTTTGGGGCCCTCTTTTGGGTTGGAGGTATTAGAATTCTCCTTGTTATCCTTTTTGTGCTGCTTTCCCTCATCCTTCTTCTGAGTTACCCCAGCATCCTTGTGAGTAGTGCTGTTGGCAACCCACAAGTCAGAAGCCCTTGGTAACTTTCTTGGATCATTTTCCTTAGAGTCAGCCAAGTGCTGTCTCAGCTCAGGAGAGCAGGCATCATAAATAGACTCCAACATAAACAATTTCCTCATACCTTCATAAGTGTTCACTCTGTAACCCTTAACCCAACCATCTAAGTTTTTCAAACATTCAGCCACCCAGGCAGCCCAAGGGGTACCATCATGCGTTTTCAGGGTTCTAAACCTCTTAAGATACTGAGAAGGGGTCTTCCCAAATCTAGCTATCAAAGTAGCTTCACAGTTTCATATGCCTTTCTGTCTATATCCCCCAACTCCATTACCACATCAGTTGCAACAGGGGGTAGCCCAGAAGAAATTCCAAGGAATCAACTGATTCCCTGCAATGTCTTGAATCCCATGGTTATATTCAAAAGCAGCCAACCAATCCAGAATATCAAGCTTAACCTCATACATACTTACTGCATCTTTGGGTATGCAAAGCCTCTTAGGACTGGAAGACTTAGAAGACTCTGGAGAGAACCAGTTTCAACAGACAACTTTTTCATCTCTAGTGCATGGTTCAATTCCATCTCTCTGAGTTTAAGTTCTTGATGTTTGCATTCAGTTTGAGCCTGGATTCTTTTAAACTCTAACTCAAGTTTCATTCTTTCTAAAGAGACAAATGCAAGACTTAAGGTTGGACCTGGTCGGGTCCCTGTGGTCAGAGGTTGAAGCCTATGAGCAGACAGAGGTAAAACAGGGCCTTCATTTGAAGACTCTTCTTCCTCCTCTTACTCACCTATAACATTTGAGTTACTCTCAGAAGCATTATCATCTTCATCAACATTTTCCACATTTGCTGCAGGTGTGGGGGATTCAGACCCACTCCTCAGACTTTGGTATTCTAACAATGTTTCTATCAATTCAACTTTTTTGCCTTTTACAGTGAAATTCCTAGCTTTACACATTTCTCAATTGATCAACAGTTAAAGTCACTAGGGTCTCCTGTTTGTAGCTTTCCATATCAGGCATGATAAAACAATTGCTTTACTAGTGTTGTTTTGCCTTTGGAGGATTACTTGAACAAAAGTAAAAGTAGCAATCTAAGTGTAAAAGGTATACTTTATCCTCACCGCTATTCACCAGTGTTGGGCAAATCACCTGCCGTACCCTTTGGGAACAATACAGGCAATTAGGACTACACGTGTAAGCACAATTTCACCTTTGGTACAAGCCTGTACTACACAGTAAAGTGGTTGCGATGGCTGAGCAGCAAGACTTATCTCAAGATTTTAAGTGAGCAGTAGAAAAAGTTACACAAAGGACCAACCAATGCAGTGATTCAAGTAAACACTTACTCAAGGTTTCTTGGTAAAAAAAATATCACACACCACAAAAATCCAACCGGTAAGTAACTGAACAAGTTTATCTCAAAAATTAAGTAGGAGCAAAATGGCACTTCATTACTTAGAAAAAGGGGGAAAAGACAAGGTTATAGGAATAGCCAACCCAAATACATTCATAGGCAGGGCAAAGGGTTTCAGTTAAATACAACCAGCAATTCAACTCAATAGGCCTGGGTGAAAATCAATGGTTCAGTGTCTTTTGTATAGGATAGTACAGTTCTGGCATGTAACAGTTAAGTCTTTGCCACGTATTTTTAAAGGATTTGGCTAGGCGAAAAGTTTGACGAATGTTTAGGCAAGGACAAGCCTTTGTAGTTGAGGAAAGTTTCATGCACTTTCTCGATGGCTGAAAAGATTTCAGGAACACGTTTGCACAGTAGCTTTTAAATGAAGAAAGCTGTAGCTGAGGCAGTTGATCCTGGCAGTTCGAGCAGATCTCGTTGTTCCTGTGCTTCAGTCATGGGGACAAGAAGGAGGATGTCAGGAGGTTCCTGCACTGCCCAAGGAAGAGACAAAAGCTGCATCAAGATGTCAGTGTCCATCCCTCTAGCTATCCGGTTTTCAACAGCACTCTGAACAAAATTCAACCAGAATAAGATGGTGTCCAGGTGGCTTGCGAGTTGGTTGTTCCCACCAAACTCAAGGGAAGAAGTTAACCTTGAAGGGCTTCTCTGTCGTTCGGAGTTTCAGGCAATTCAGAAATGCAGCAGGGCTTCACCAGTCATCCAGGATTTGCAGCAGTGCTCTTCCTTACTCTCCTCTTCGGTTCTTTCATTCCGGTGGTCGACTCTCCTTTCCAAGTCCCAGAGACCTGCTTTTAAACAGTTTTCCCCCCATTCATTCAGCATGGCTGTCACTCACCCAGCAGGGTGGCTGTCCTTGCCGGATAGCCAGCTGGCCAATCACACCAGAGTGCATTCAGGTCTCCTAGGAGACTAACCACAGGGAGTTTTGGGCACCTCCCTCACATCCTGTCAACCCCAGACACTCAGGCACCAGAGGAGGGCTTCAGTACAGAAGCCCGCCAAAGGGCACGAACAAAGGGACCAAACTTGGTTTGGCGCACAGAGACAAACACAAGAAGGACTTTTCCTAAAAGAAATGGTGAAAAAAGAGTCAGTTTTTACAGATAGGTCTGGGTCGCCATATTGAGAAACACTGCTACCCCTGATTTTGAGCTACCATTGTTAGCAGTCACGAAAAATCACGGTAGTTGATCTAAACCACTGCCACCAGCCATTTAAAATAGGAAAAAGGAACACTTTACTGTTACATGAGTGTTTTGACTTAGGGGAAGCTAAGCAACCCCTCTGGCACTCTATAGTAAGATAGCGGGTGCTGGGTCAGTAAATTTAAAGAGACTAGTAAAGTCAATTTAACTTTACATGCCCTGGGAGACAGTAGTCAGCCCCAGGAAAGGTATTTAAACCTTGGGGAGTCTGAAAGAACCCCTGTGCCACTGCACTGAAGACACTGTGTGACACTTGGAAAAAGATGATGCCATGGAGGTTGTTTTAAAAACTCCATTACCAAAGAACACAAAAGTGGAGCACACACAAAATACATGGAAACATGGGGAAAAAAGGCTCACACTCTTCCCAGGTAAAAAATCAAATCATAGAAATGCAGCAAAGTTGCTGGGGTTCTGAAAAGGTAAGGGAAATGAGCACATTTGGATAATTCTTCCTAACACCTCCTTATTTGTTTAAGTAACGTTGATCTATACAGTGTGAACTGCAACACAAGTTTCTTCATGGTTCCGCAAAAGGGGGAAGCAAGGTGAGATGAGACACAGAGGAGCAACATTGAACTGATTATACACAGGTCTTGATACATTCAGATCAGCATACGTACATACGGCGAGGGGCAGGGAGCAGAGCAACAGCAGCAAAGTGTTGATAGGATAGGATCTTAGCAAGGTTAGAGCTACTCTGCACATGACAGAGTGCATGTGACGTTACCAGGTTGTGGAGCCAGCAGATGGTGTGGGAACCAAAGTCTGTGTTTCAGAGCAGTCGAGAAGACTTGCAACTAGCACGTGAGGGAACTAAAGTCTGTGTTTCAGAGCAGTCCCAGAGACTTGCAACGAGCACATGAGGGAACCAAAGTCTGTGTTTCAGAGCAGTCCAGGAGCCATGCAACCAGCGTGTGAGGAAGCTGAAGTCTGTGTTTCAGAGCAGTCCAGGAGACTTGCAACCAGTGTATGAAGGAACCAAAGTCTATGTTTTTGAGCAGTCCAGGCGACTTGCACCAAGCATGTGAGGGAATCGAAGTCTCAGTTTCCGAGCAGTCCAGGAGACTTGCAACCAGCGAATGAGGGAACCGAAGTCTGTGTTTCAGAGCAGTCCAGGAGACTTGCAACCAGTGTGTGAGGGAACCGAAGTCTGTGTTTCAGAGTAGTCCAGGAGACTTGCAATCAGTGCGTGAGGGAACCAAAGTCTGTGTTTCAGAGCAGTCCAGGAGACTTCCAACCAGCGTATGAGGGAACCGAAGTCTGTGTTTCAGAGCAGTCCAGGAGACTTGCAAACAGCGCATGAGGGAACCGAAGTCTGTGTTTCAGAGCAGTCCAGGAGAATTGCAACCAGCGTATGAGGGTACCAAAATCTGTGTTTCAGAGCAGCCCATGAAACTTTCACCCAGCACGTGACAGAACTGAAGTCTGTGTTTCAGAGCAGTCCAGGAGACTTGCAACCAGCCTATGAGGGAACCAAAGTCTGTGTTTCAGAGCAGTCCTGGAAACTTGCACGCAGCGTGTGACGGAACTGAAGTCTGTGTTTCAAGGCAGTCCAGGAGACTTGCAACCACCTCATGAGGGAATCGAAGTCTGTGTTTCAGAGCAGTCTAGGTGACTTGCAGGAAACAAAGTCTGCGTTTCAGAGTAGTACAGGAGACTTGCAGCCAGGTCGCTGTATAGGAGACCACTTCAGCGGCCGGTCAAATTCAGACAAGTGGGAAAGCTTTTCTGAAAAGGTAACGCTAAAGCTTTTACGTTAATGTCAATAGGCTGTTTTCATGCTGTTGTGGGGTGGGTGTGATTTCTTAAGGAAGGACGCTCCAGTGCTGATAGCTCATTTCCTCAGACGCTTCTTCCTGAAAGAGGTTTGGGGCACTTTTTGCCAGTGAAGGATCTTAAAGTTCTTGTGTGAAGGTGTGTGTGAAGGTGTCTTTGGAACAGGTCAGCCAGTTACTCTGGAGCTTTGCCATGAAGGACCTTGTAGAAGAGGCATAATCCACAACCAGCACCCAACACTCCGCTTCTAATAAAGTGAGCATAGCCTATGCAGGGGCACACGAGGGAACCCACATATCATTTAATGTCTAAAGACCAATGCTTCAGAAGGGGTGCCTTCCATCATAGGTAAACTCACAATCTGCACATCACTATCTAACACGTCCCAGACATCCCTCAACATCAAGAGGCCATGTGAACAGCGGCCGTTGCAATGTACACATGCCACATAACGGCGAAAGTGAGGCGGGATAAGAGAAGGCATCTCAGAGAGATAAAGGCACTTGATTCCAACACATGACATGCATTTAATGTTTCTTAGTAGCATATTATTAAGTGCTTCAATTATCCCACTTGACATCCTATTTGTCTCTAACGCTGTTGTCTTGTGCTCTTCATAACGTGTTTTCCAATTTGGAGTGTGTGGGATTCCTGTGGTGGTTTCTCGATTCCTGCAGCATAATGGCCCATGCAGAACCGGAATAGGAACGCATTCCTTCAGCTGGGGACAGGTAGGCTGGCAGACGGGGCTCTACCTGCAATTACTTGCCTGTTTTGATTGATTTTGGATTACTTGCGCTCTCATTCCAGCGAGCTAAACAACAGCTGTGCTATCAAATGGCATGTTTCAGGTGTTCCGTCTGAGGATAACAGTAAATACCAGGAACATGATGCATTGCGAATGTGTTTATTAAAATGTTTACACAGCGAGGACACCGTGTTGCAAAGAAACGAAGCGAAAACATGAGATGTGAAGTATGATGATGCAGGGCGAGGGCGCAAACATTGTGATACCTAATAGGACTCCTGCTGGCATGGCTCCTATTTTCAAATGATATAATATGATCATTATCGTTCATAAAATAATCCTTCTAAAAATTCATTCTGCAACCGAGCTCCCAATTCCAGTTCCTGTGTTATATTGTGCTCTAGCACCTAGAAGCGTTTCTTGTGCTAGCTGGAATTACTAATAAATTACTAATAAAGATCCCTGACCAAGTAACCAGATAGGGCATTTGACCCAAGTTCATTCTATGTACAGGGGCACCCACACTCCTTTGTAACTTTGTAAAACTTGGGTTTCACCCTAAGTAACCCAGGGTAACCAGACGTGCAACCATGGCTCATTCTGTCTTAGAGAGGCTCAGCTTCACCTCACTGAGGAGGCCCGATTAGGCCAAAAAATGTGTCGGGGGTTTCTGATAGTACTCCTGTTCAGGGATTTTCCTAGTCTTTCGGTGCTGGACTGCCCTGGTGGGAGCAACAAAGACTAATATGCAAATGGGATTTCTCCTCTGTGAAGGGTGCAATGAGCTAAATAATGGTTGTAGGCCCTCCTGATTGGAAGAAATTCCAAAGCATAGGGTATATGACCCATGTTCGTTCTTATTAGAGTGGCTCCCACACTCCTTTGAAACCAAAAAAACAGAAAAACTCAAGGATTATGGCAAAGAACTAATTTATTTTTAGGTAAAAAAAATATCAGGGTGAACTTATAGCTGTTAGACAGATGTGTGCACACTCACACATACACTTGATTACACAGGGGTCTTATACCCCAACATGCATCATCTATCACATCATCCAATGTGGCAAAACATAAGACCTATTAGCAGAAGGGATTTGATTTGGGGATCATATTCACTTATAGAATGCATATGGGTTAGAACTTCATTGGCTGTCTTTCATCTGTAAGAAAACCCTCGAACTACCTCTAAATAAGAATACTACTGACTAGCAAACAAAGTGGCAATGGATTGGTCTATGCAACATTGTATAGCAGGTTGCCCGATAGACCCACTTATTGGTTGGAAATCTCACTCAACCTTGGACTTTCTATTCAGCTAGCAGCACGTTGGCAAAACAAAACCCAGGTGCTTGTACCATGTCTGATCACTCCCCACTTTCCCAATGAGTCCATCATCTCTCATCAGACCATCCATGAGACAAATATTCTCATCTGTAGTTGAGCTTGCAGCCTGTTCTCTGTTCTAGGACATTCAAGGGAGTGAAATCACATCATCAACTTCATGTGAGGCTTGAATAGCCCTTGTTTTTGACTTATAAGTCACATGTGAAGGGGCCACACATTTTTTCATTTCAGCCTCGTATTTACTGTTATTTGATTCAATTATACAGTGTGTCGTTACTCCTCTTGGCCTCTAGAGACTTGCTCACTGTACCTTGCATAGACTATATGCACTATTAATTGTCCAATACTTTGCTCTTGCAAATGTTTTCTTCTTCCTTAATCTTAGAGAAATATGGCTCATATCCATGACACATCCATCTGCCTCCCTTTGGGCTTTGCAGCTATTTCTTGAAATAGCCTCCTTCATTCCAAACCAACATCGACACCTCTTGTTTTCCACATGAAGCCGTTCTTCCAGCATCTCCTGACTCTCCAACCATGATCAGCTCCTGAGGCAGTTGAATTGAATATTTACACGAGCCGGCTTCCATTTTCTAAAAATGGCCATCCTTGCCACGTTGTATATTCCTCTATAGCAAGCTTCTATGTATCTTGTCTACCTTGCATTACTGCATATTTACACTTATTGGCCAGCAAGTTAATTTGTCTTCTTTTGTGTCCATGATCACTTTATCATTGTGACGGTCTTTTTTTAATATAATGGTTTTGTAGCGTGCATGTTTCTCTTGTCACTTCAGTTACATTGTCACTCTTAAGTATTTTCATATCATTTCGGCATGGCTTTGTATATCTTCTTTATGACATGACTTTGCCGATGTCAGATTTAACTCAGTGCTCCATGATGTTCAATGATGTGTGCTGACATCCTTCCATTCGGCATCCTTCCACACTTTCACTGTGAGAGTACATTCGGTGCAGCAGTTTAAGTGCATATCTTCTCTCATGCACTCAATGCAATATAGGCATAACACATGGTGTCCCACATATAGCCCTTCTCCTGCTGTTCCAGTATGATGGTGGTGAGGGGGCAGTGGCTAGGGAAAATGCATCCACCTGCTCCACTACATTATCGTCTGTCCCTTTTCCGTAATTACCTATATTGCACCAGTGCATGGCATTTTGCATCAGTACATCAGTACAGGGAGGTTTTGTAATGACATTTGTGATAACAGACCATAGTGTCAAAATGCATGCATTTTACAGGAGGTATTATATTGCCCTATTGTTACTACTACTTGCACCATTATAGAGTTGTTGTACTGCCATATCATATCTGATCCAATTGACCAGGGCAAATTGTGCAATTTTCATAGGTCCTTCTCTGCAAATGCCAGTTCCATTTTGCAGTGAACTGTTGAAAAAAGTATGATTTTTTTTAAATGTGCTCCTTCTTGCATTTCTCGGGCACTTGTTAATACATATTTGCCAAAGGAGTAGATTCATGGAATCTAAATTTCATATAACATAGGATATTTTCAGTTGTAAGCTAAGTTCTGAAAGTATAAACTAGCCAAGACAACTCAGAAGGTTAATGCACGTTATGCAGTGGACTGTAGGACTTGGAAGGCAGAGCCAAATAATTGTTTGCTTCTTTTGTGATTGATGCATTTGTTTGACAGATAAACCAAAAGCAGCCTAGGGAAATCAGTGAATTTACAACAGCAATATTGCATATATTGTGACAAAAAGAGCAAACATTCCTACTGCTCAGTTGAATATCGTAAAGTTAGCTATGATTGGCTAGTGGCAACAAGGGCTCCTCTCACTACTTGACTAATTGTGAATCAAAAAAAGTCCAAGCATATTACCACTTGAACTGCAGCCTTTTTATCCCTAGATCTGCACTAATGCAGAATGGTATTCACACTTGGGAAACCCTATCCATGATGCACAAATTCACTGAAAATGTATCTTTTTTGCACTAGGGCAATTTTTGGCATGGTGCTTATACCATGCCAAACTGAATTTGTCATGCCCTAGTGATAATACCATGCAACTTTGCCCTAGCACCAGTGCAAAGTTTCTGTGATCTGATCCCTGTAAAGCAAAAACCACTGGACCGATTTGGGCCAAATGAGAAATATGTTTAGCTCAAAGCACCACAGATGTGCCTTTTGTTTGTTTTGTGTAAATCTGTCCAGCTGTTAAAATATGCGATGGAGAAGGGGGAGCCCACTGCACCCAGAACATTTTAAAATATCTCCCATCGCGCTTTGCAGCAGAGACTGAGAGACTTTTCAGAAATCAAAAGCCACCATTTTGTTTTTGCTCGATTTGAGTGATTCATACAGTAATACCAGGGAAGCAGAAAAGATAAAGTGTTCAAAATGTTATTTGGAGGAAGGAATGGGGTGTATTCATATCAGGACGGAGGTAGGGAGAGGGACAGAGGACAACATGCAGAGTGGGGAAGCTGGAGAGCCTGTTTGGATGAGAATATGTTCATTTTATCAGGGAAATCCCAGTGACACCTAGAGTAGACTCCTGCAGTAGCATTGCAAGATGTGCAAAAAAAACAAATAAAAACATGCACCAAACCAGCCAAAGAGTGGAAGGGTATAATCGGAGTAGGTCAAGGAGGGATAATACAATGAAGGCAGGTTGGGGGACCAGAAATATGGTAGGGGGCACATGTTGAGTGCAAATGAGGACAGGGAAGACATTTTAACTATCCAGCATTTTCCCATTAGTGCAGCAATATGTAAATTATACATACTAGTGAGAATCAGCATACTCTGACATCATTACTGTGGAAATAGTAAGAGGGAAAGCATCACTGGGACACTATTTCAAACCTGCACAGATCAGATTTACTAGGAAGCCAGCAATGGGTCCTTGGGAATCATTTGTGAAACATGTACAATGAACACACCCATAACCTGTGGAATGCAATGTATATGGCCAGTGGACCCTGAGGCTGTCGTCTATGGCAAGTGGGAGAATGGAAGTGCCTGAATGTTAGTGGAACCTGTGCTTGCCATGGCGTCATGGGCTTTAGACAGTAGGCCAGAGCCATAGGCCACGGCTGAAGGCCATGGTCAGTGGCCTACCCTGTTTTAAAATCATGGGTACAATATGTTCAAGCCTTGGCTAGTGGGCACCAACGAAATTATAGTAAAGCAAAAGCCTTGAAATTCACTGAAAACATCTTTATTTAAGAGAGAGTAAAGGTGATGATAGTTAAAGCAACAGAACCCTTGAAATGCAGCTGGTGTGGGATAGCATAGTTCCCCCACACCCCTGTTGTGAAGCCCATGAGGACATACATGATATCACAGAACGGATTCACCATGATATATACAATTACATCATGGGGACATCAAGGTTGGGGGGCTCCAAACACAGGTGGCGTTGAGTTAAGATTGTGATATTTATGTATAGAAACTTGATTGGGCATTATTTTATTTTGGGACCTTTGTACTATTGCTGTTTGGGTTGCTATCATGACCACTTTCCACCTCTCCTGAGAGAACAGCATGCCCTTGGCCCATGTTACCACACAAGGTCAAGGCGGTACTCCCCTTAGGTTGCATCTGTTATACCTTTATGATTGGGATAACTGATGATTTAGTAGTAGTTTGGGGCTGGGTAAGCCATTTAGCTGTTCTCATCCCTGTACCCCTGACATATCCTCCATACTCCAGACAAAGAGACCAATGTCTGTGTGTTAGCTTGCACTTCAGATATCAAATTACTCTGGCCTAGAGATCCATTAATTTATACATGAGTTATAGGACGTGCTAGATTTAATGTACCTATATTTAAGTTGGGATGCACAAAAAACTAGCAGGTGACTTTGGTTATAATTGAAATTACTCTCATTTGAAAAATATTGAAGGATAGCTTTAATGTAACTAGATTTAAAGAGAATCAAAAGGTAGGCATATTATTGTAATACTTTTTTTTATAGTTCTACATCACAATGCATGGCTATAAATGTGTATTTAAGACAGTACACTTAAAGCAAATATATTTAAGAGATTCGTCTCAAAAGGAAACTTAGAGCATTAAAACATAATAGACTTAATTATTTTGTATGTTTCTTTTTAGTTGGTAATGAATAGCTTTATACATTTATTAAAAACGATTAAACCCATTATTATTTTTAAATACAATTCAAATCACCTAGTAAATAGATGGTCATGTGTCTATACTATTTATTTAACAAAGCTCATATTTTAAAGCAAGACATTTTAAAATGTTATTCCACATCTTGACAATATGCTTTATTATTAGGACACATCATAATTATGCGTATAGTGCCAATCGTCCTAATAATATGTAGGGAAAGTCCCAGTTACACACCTATAAAATGTGCCTACTTACCAGAGGTATATTCAGGTTTTCAGGACCTGAAGCTAATGTAGTTGTGCCTATCCCCTTCTCCCCTGTCCCCAGAGGGAACCTGCTGTAGGAAGGGGGGTTGTTCTTGCCCTGGCTGAGTGTGCAGTGGCAACCGAGAGCAATGAGGTAGCCCAAACTAACCAGCTTGGGTTATGGGGGTTCAGCCCCAAGACATTGTTTTCAAATATGATTTTAAATGGTGCATTTTACAGTACACTTTCTGGTAAACATTATGTGAAAAGGCAGACAGTTTACAATTGGCTTTGTAAGACTTGAAAATAATCTAATAGATGACAATTCACCAACAAAAGCACTATTGTCGCACACATTTTCATTGTGCCTACTATACATCAGTATTCTGCTACAGAAAAAAAGTGTTAATGCTGATTGTGCTCATGCATGGTCATGATGATGTACATATGCATGCCAATATGCCCACAAAAACATGCTCATGTTTGCTTTGCCCATAATGCCAGCTATGATACTACAACAAACAGTGTTCATGCTGGCACTGCCAATATATGTGAGTATCCCCACATAAGAATATACTTCTGTTGGCTTTACCCATAATGGCATTAAAAAGCATGCTACAGTAATAAAACATATCATCATGCTCATGCTGGGTACACAAACGGCCCCATACAAACACAATTATCATGTTGGCCTTGTCCTTAACGACAATAAAAATTGTCATTCCACATTAATAAAACATGTCCTTGCTGGCTTCACAGGTGCCCTCTACTCGACATATAACACTAATCAAGTTGTTTTTTCTTTTCCCACAAATGGCAGTTTGACATGCAATGCCTGTAAAAGAAAATGCCAATGCTCCCTCTGCCCCAGCCATGCATGCACCCACATGCACATGAACACCAAGTCATTCACAGAGCATTCTCATTCACACGTATACGTGCACCCTTGCGCACCATTCACACTGCATTCATTCATAAGCACGCACTTACACAGACACTCCCTCACATGCAAACATACATACATACATGCAATCCTTGCACACATACACAAAGCCATACCGGTTTCTTATCAGAATCAAGCCAACGCCACATCCTTCGCTGCTCTCCAGGCCACCACAGGTTGGGGAAGTGATAATATAGAGTTCACTGACCAACAAGAGTACTTTGCACTCATAGAATATTTTTTATGTGTGTTAAAAAAAAATTAAAGCAAGGGAAAAACAATAAAGTAACTCAAATTCCACCTGCAATGCATCGTGCACAAATATAAGATTGTGCCTTTTAAACACAACAGTGGTTGCGATCTAATAGCAATAGGGCAAAAGTCCCTTTTCTATCCCCTCACCCTAGATAAGCGGCCAATCAGCATTATCTAGGGACAGTCACCTGACGAGGGTACAGGAAGAATTGTTGGAGGGCAAGTTATGCTAAAGTTACACAAAATGTAACTCTAAATTATGAAAGTATATAGAATCACGTACCTGATCATTAATAGTAATATATCCATCCAGTACATTTGAAAAACCAATATCAACTAATACAATTTGAGCAACTGGAATGCAGTGTGTCTAAATAACTATAAATTATGCATCTGATTTTTAACTCAGTCTATTTTCAAATGTGCTGATATATTTGCTCTTGAAGAAGATTATTTTTGGCAATGGTATTGTTATGATTAAACTTCAATCATTGCTTCCACAAGGGGACCTATTGCTAGTCAATTATCTGGAAGCTAACATGAATACTACCATATATGAATTAATTTGGTTAGTTGAATGTTATGTACAATACAATACTGGTGGGTGTGTGGGTGTGTGTGTGTGCGTGCGTGCGTGCGTGCGTGCACGCACGTGCATGCTTTTATGTAGATGCCTTAGGTCATGCCACATAGTCTTCATTTGTACAGGGGTGAAGACCACTCAAGCATATCTCCTCCTTGATGCTGATAATATAGCTCAGCGATGTAAGCAGTTTCAGATTGATTTGCGTAAAACCTTCAGTTGAGTTTTTGAATTCTAGCAGAGTCAACTCAGCCCCTGGAACATAGACGGTCGATAAACTGGCTACCATTGGGATGAGTAATAGTACCATTATTGTCACAATGTTAAGATGCTGAGGTGATTTGTCAGATTATATATAAAACTTATTATATGTAATACGTTCCCCCTAACATATCTTATAAAGAAATTGCAAGCAACCAAGAAGACTTCTTACCAATTAGAGTGCTGAGGACAAAGTCCTAGTTCCGTTATATGCTCTCTGACTGCAGTGGTGACTTGCCATTTCCTTTTCATGTCTTCAGTGGATATCTATTCTTTAAATGCATGACCACACCACCAGCCTATTTAATAATTGTGCTCTTCCTGTAAATGTTTATTGAGAAGCCACCCTCAACATGGGGCATTCCTGCCCTCCCCACTCGAGTGGTTATGCAAAAAACTTTTTAACAGATCATTTTTTTAACCCTATCTCAGACACATATCATGCCCATCGGATCCCTCTCCCCTGAGCTAAAAATCAGCCAAAAACCGGGCCAGTTTATGGGAAATATATTGGAATTAATTTGAATTAAGGGGCGCACATTTGAGTAAGGGCTTCAGAAGGGCTGATACTGCCACAAAGGACTGCTCCTCATTCTCCGTGCTGTGACTCATTCCGTTTTGGAATGGGACATTATATTTGCACAACCACGGTATTTGAACATGATTTGATCACTGAGATCATCAGCCGTGTGAATTCAGTGCTATAGCGCTTAAGTGATTTGTTTGTTTGTGTTTTCCTTTCTGTAGTGTTGTCTTGGCTCTGCCTCTCATCTCCCAGCAGCCCTATTTCATCACCAGCACACGCACATTCGAGCGCGCACATTCGAGTAAGGGCTTCAGAAGGGCTGATACTGCTGATAGAGCTTGAGGGCTGGAGGGTGAAGAGGGAAAGCCTCTTGTTTTAGCACTAATTGTAATTTGCACTGTTTATATTTGTGTTACTGCCTAATAACAAACAGTACAGTGCTCTTTGGATATAGTAGTAAAGATGGCAAAACCGTATACTCTTATGAGTGACATGCCATCCACACGATTTTTTTCAGAGTGTCCTTCTCTAATTCTTACCACCCCAAACGTGGAAATCATGCATCGACGGTAACACGCCAAGGTAAAAGCTCTGTATGTGGCAGGTCAATTTGACTTGTAACCGACATTCGGAAATTTTGCACTGAATGGCTCACTGAAAGTGAGCTATCCGACAACTTGGTCTTTAAACTACCCGAACATGCATCACTTCTTTCGGTGCCGGGCGGCCGAAATGACCGATTCCGGAGCCAACCCATTGATCTTTGTTCACCATCAGATTCTCTCATGGTGGCGTTCACTGAAACCAATCTCTTGGGAGTCTTTGCTTTGCTGTACAAGGCTCAAGTTGTGTCAGAGGTTCAAGTACACAACATTCAAGAGATTTTAACCACCCCCTCGTTTGCATTAATAAACACTTGCCAATTTACATCTCATGAAAGCCTGTGCACTCCACCCATAACGCCTGAAAATGGTGTCATACCACAGTTACATCGGCAGAGTGCTACTCGTGAGCATGATCAGTTATCACAATCTCTGGTCATGTTTTCAGATTCTTTGCATAACTCCTCAGTCTCATCTGTCTCGTTTACTCAACTCACTCCGAGACAAATTAAACATTATTTCCCAGACAGTCAAGAAGCGCCCATGTCAGCTGCAGCAGCTTTAGTGGAAACCATCCTTCAGGCCATGAATACAGTATTATTTTCTCTAGCTAAGCTATATGAAATGTTGGACACGCTTGACTCACCAAAACCTCTTACTGAGAGAAATACTAGAATCTAAGGCTTCTAATGTTTAATTGGCCCCTTCATCACCCGTTATTCTTAATTTGAATAATAGCAACATGAATCATGTTCCTACTAGTGCCCAACTTCTGGTCGCTCCCTCTAAAATTAAGGTTGCTCAAGTCAATGTAATTTCTTCTGAACCGTGCCCCCCAATACAAAAAAAATTTCCATTCCAAGCAAAACGGTTGTGCTATACAACAAGATGATGATTTGGATCAAATAACACCTGAAGGTAATCAAACTGTGGAGCCTCCAGAACTTGTGACAAATATAACTAGTTGTGAAAGGGAAAATCATTAACATTTTAACATTTTTGATGTTCAGAATAAAAAAAAAAATTAAAAAAAAAAAATAACTATTCCAAAGACGAATTCTGTTAACAATGCCAGTGTTATGACGAATAGATCTTCGGTGCATGAGTTAAATTATGCCCCATTGAATGATTTAGTCGATGCAATTAAAGAAAATAGTGTTGTTTCAACTGACTGAAAGGCTACTCCAACAATAAAAACAATCAAAGGTAAAGTGGTAGATACCATCTCCTTATATTCTGGAAAATAATCTCCTCTAACTACATTAGAGTCGAGGCGCGAAGAAATCATGAAATCAATGGGCATATTTATGTCTCTGCCTGTTACTCTCCTTAAACAAAAATACCAAATGCAATCTGAAAATGTGCCTAAATATTCATTTCAAAATAAGAGACCTCAAGCATTGCCATCTAGAAATGAGCTTCAGGAAGTAACTAGATCACAATCTTATCCAAGCAAGTCTCAACTGCCAAAGAGCAAGAATACCTAATTAAACATTATCTGGGTAATTCATGGAATAAATGTGCGCCAAAAAGTGGAGCGCAAGCGTGAAAATTGCAGTGCATGCTTGCCAAAGCAACGCACGCAGCTGTTCTTCGATTCATGGAATGCGCTGCGCTAGTAAAACCTGGCGCCAAATCCGTGGGTGGCGCACGCGGGTGGACACGTCACTAAACGGCGTGCGCTATGCACACAGGGAAAGCGCACATCGTGTAGCGCACACAAGAAAAGTGGGTGGAACACGGGGCGTAACACATGGAATGGGGAACAACACGTGAAAATGTGGGCATTATGGGGGAAGTACAGGAGGTAAATGCTTGCAACGCCCACACACGTGCTAACAACACGTATTCACAGAATCGAACAGGGGAAAGGCATGCACCAAAAAAGACACGCTAATCTGGAAACACGTACACCAGCAGGAAGCAGGTGTAAGCGGCCCTGTGCAGCATAAAAGTGCACGCTAACAACAAACAATCTCAGACGCTATGATGAATATACCGTTCCTCGCAGCAGTGGTCGTGTGACACTGCAGGAGGAGGAGGATAGCCAGGCCCCACATTTATTTACCCAGGACCAGCCTTTATGGGATGCCTGATGACCAGGTGTATGGAAGGTACAGGTTTTCACCACACATAATCCTAGACCTGGTGAGGGAGTGGGAGGATTACCTCACATCACCCACCCTGTGCTCGCAAGCACTGAGCCCCTTGGAAAAGGTGCTCAATGTACTGCACTTCTTGGCTACTGGTTCATTTCAGTGGACAAGTGCCATGGGGGGGTGTGTCACAGTTCACGCAGTCATTCTGGCTTCACCAGGTGTTGGCCATCATGACTGCCCACCCCTCAGTCCGCAGGCACATATACATGCCCAGAACACCTGCAGAAAGGCAGGCTGTTGTCCAGCAATTTTAACAGGTGGCACACTTCCCCAAAGTCCTAGGTGCCATTGATTGGACCCATGTGGCTCTACATCCACCCAGGGCCACTGAGCATATCTATCGGAATCGCAAGCACTGGCATTCCATCAACGTGCAGGTTGTATGTGATGCCAAGGGAATCATCACCTCAGTATATGCCAACTGTCCAGGGTCCAGCCATGATAGTTTCATATTCAGAATGTCACCCCTAAACCGGGACCTGGAAGCAGGCCGGCATGGCGACACATGGCTAATTGGTGAGTATAAATGCCTCTGCACATGCATGTATGCCACAAACTGAGAAATGGGAAAACCCCACTAATGACAACCATTATCACTTCCCCAGGGGACAGTGCCTACCCTCTGAGCACCTACATGATGACGCCAATTCGGAACCACACCACCTGAGGTAAGATACAACACAGCCCATATTGCAACCCGGGGCATAGTGGAGCGCACAGTCGGAGTGCTCAAGTCACCCTTTCGCTCTCTTGACCGCTCTGGTGGGCAGATGCTATATGCACCCCAGTAGTGTGCAGGATCATAGTGGCAGCATGTGTCCTGCACAACGTTGCAAACCGGCGGGGCGCGCTGGTGGACATGGTGGTGCCCCCCCCATCTCCAACCACATGCACGCCCGCTGCGCATGAGAGGTGAAAGGGCACGTGGTGAGGCAGCCTGGACCCAACTTGTGGCAAATTACGTCACCTAAAATCCCACCCCTGTGGAGTGCACACAGGCCTGGCACATACCAGCTCATAATCAATGATGATGACAAAAGGGACAGTCAACTGTCACAACCATACTAGCCTGAGATTGGTCACTTCGAAGTGCTACATTGTGTGCATCCCTAGCTAGAAACCCAATGCTGTGTCAGAAAAAGGCACAAATTCATGTAGGATGAATGACTACCCCCTTACAAAATACCACATAAAAATAGTGTCATGTCCCCCAACACCTCCCCAACACACCAGGGAATTGCATGCAATGAGAAAGCAACTAAATGAATGCACAACACATGACACAAGTGTCACAAAGTGTGCTGTCATAAATGGAAACGGGCCACAGACAATTTGCTCTCAATAATGAAAAAAGAAATACAACACACATGAACAAATACCAGCAAGAGAAAACATCAGTACATGTTCAAACAGTTGCAATATATGAGAATTAAAAATCAAAGTAGTGCAAGTGTTACAACCTCACTAAGGCAGCACATCGACCCCTTCCAACTGCAGAGTGTTGGTGCTTGGCAAAAGTTTCAGTGTACTGAATAGAACATGACTGCATCTGCAAAGTAGATGGGCTTGTTAAGACATGAAGGAGGTACATGTATATAAGGAAAAAGTCATGGATGTAGAACCATACATAAATCCACCATGCAGTGGAGATTTCTACAACAATACCCACTAGGGATATAAACACAGTTTTGACTACAGACTGTCCACACAACGTATGGGAGCCCAATGTCACTGTGTAAGTTACTGTCACTTGGTCACACCCTTTGCAAGCCCATGGAAAGGGGAAGCAGGAGGGGTGTGTGTGTCAGGAACCCAAGCATCTAACCCAAAGACAGGACATCCCTGAATTTGCCCAGCTGGAATACACAGTGGATGCCTACGGGAGCCATACAAAGCAACACAATGTTTAAAAAATAAATAAAATCAAAATCAAAAATGGCCAAGTGTGGACCAGGGGGGAGAGGCCACCCAGGAGGGACGAGGTACAGGGTGCACCCCAACACCCACATGCGTGGATGTTGAGAAAAAGAAAATACCTCCATGGGCTCATGGCCTGCATGGCTATGCTACAGTGGGAGAACTGCCATCGCTGTCATCACCCTCTGGTGGTACATTAGAAGGTGGGCGTGATATGGGAGGCAGACCACGCACAGCCCTGGCATGCTCCTCCATGGCAGCAAGCATGCGTGTCTGAAAGGTTTGGTTCTGCATGATGATGGTACGGAGATCCCCATGTCGCACCTCACGGGTAGCACACATTTCTGCCTGCATGGTCTCGCTTGATGCCCGGATCTCCTGACGGTTTGCCTGGAGCTCAGCTGACAGTCTGCACATCAGCTGCTCCAGCTGCTGTTCTTCCCTTGTACTCCGGGACACCTCAAGTTCACACAGAGTATCTCTGAGGGAGCTGTCTTCCAACCTCAGGGCTTCCCTGTGGGCCTGTGACTCTACAGATATGGCTGTGCGCGGAGTCTCCAGTCCAGCCCTTCACTCCCTGTCGGATGCCAACATGTCCTCCCTGTGTGAGTGGCAAATGGACTCTGTTGCCTGCTGCTGGAGCTCCATCTGCCTTTCAGGGGGGAGAATGGAAGTGGCCACCCTATCCACTGCCTGAGCCATCATTTCACACAATACCTCCTGTTGTGCTGCTATAGGGTACATAGAGTTCTTCCACACAGTATTGCCTGGTGGCGCACGGCCACCGCGTTGGAGGGCACCACACCTGTTTGTGGCAAGGTGATGTACACCTTGTTGTGCTGGTACTGCCTGAGGCTGCAGGACTGCATTCCTCCTTTGATCTGCTGGCCCAGGAACAGGAGCAAATATTGTGGAGTGTGACCCTGCATCCGTGACTGCCACAGGCGGAATTTCCAACACTGAAATCCCCATAGAGGGGTCTACCCACGGTGCAGGTAGGTTGGACAGAACAGGATCCCTGCCAGAAACACTCACCTGCGACGGGACCTATGTCTCAATGTCCGATTCAGCACCTGATTCATAGAGGTCTCTGGAGGTGTACCCAGAGACAACCCTGGACAGGATGGTCTGTAGGACAATTGGGTTTTCACGCACCACCACCCCACGTCCTCCACTGGTGCTCGGTTGTGGCTGTGAGTACTCCTGGCTCTGCGCCATCTCCTCCTCCTCAAGAGCATCAAGTGCCTCATCACCTGCAAAAACATGAAAGATTGCTAATGGAAACAGGCATGAGCACCGTAGCACACACACATAGGCAGGACGAGGCAGAGATCCAGTACATAAATGACACATGTCACACATGACAATAACTCTGGCATGCATGCACTGTCAATGATTTGGAAGGGGAGGCAAAAAGCAGACACTGATGACTCCAAGATGGAAAACCAGCACATGTGCTGTATGCTGGATAGCACTGGCATCAAACATTAGCCTGTGAGTGGCATGGACAATCCACATACATGACACATGCCAGCACACAGACGGCACGTACCATCACCATGGAAGATTAGACAAGGACACCCAGATGGTAGCAAATCAGTACTGTCACCCATCCATGTGAGATGGACATCATGACATAAAACATGGAAACATGAGTGTGAAAACACGCATGGGCCACACACTGCAAAAAAGCCAGTGTTCACTGATGCAGTGATGGCAGGCACATGGATACATCAATGGTTGGTCACTTCGACGTGAGAGGATACAATTGTCAAGTTCAACATTCAAACAGGGCCCCAAAATGATTGTGTGCAGGCCATGTGTAGGTGCACATTACTCAATAAGCCTGACTGTTCAAATCTTTCCCATAATAAGTCAAGAAATGTGGCCCATTGTGCGGTGTAATCTATGACTGAAGTATGTCACATTTGGGACAGTAGGCCACAAAAATGTGTGGTAAAAATAAATCAAGCATAATGAACAGGAAAACTGTATGAAGAACGTTGTGGCAAGAGGACAGCTAAAGGCCAAGTGCAGTAATCATGTGCAAAAAGTGAACTGTGGCCAGAAGGGATACTGTGAAACGGAAACACAAGTCCGGGGAATAGTTTTGAGGGACCACATGGATGACCCATATCACTCATGACTACACAGCCTCACCTGGCACTCAATCAGAACACATCACCCAAGCAACATACAAATGGATTGCACACACATGCATGGTCACTCACCGGACATTGCTTCAAGATCTGGTAGGTCTCCCACGCCTTGGATCTGATCCTCTGTGATGAATGCTCCAGTGATAGACTCATGTTCAGTGAGTTGTTCCTCCTCTGGTGGAGACCCACCGCCAGTCACCAGAGTAGAGGCATGATTTGAAGCCAGCTTGTTCTTTGCCCTGCGTTTCAGGTCATTCCACAACTTAGAGCAATCATCAGCTGTGCGCTTCATAAATCCAAGGGTACTAATGTAGTCTGTGATGGTCTGCCAGTAGGCCCTACGTTGAGCAGTCGTAGTCTTGCACCCTGCAGTCATCACCATTTCACGGCCATGGGCCGACACATAGCCCACAAGTGCATCTAGTTTGGCATCATTGAAACTAGGCTTCCTTGATGTGCCGGAGTGGGTAGCCATGTCTGGGGTCCCAGCCTGTACCGCAAGAGAACCCTTCTTCCTCTTGGAAGGTGGTGTGGACCCTGAGTGGTTTACGCCGCTCTGGTTGGTAGGGGCAGAAGCGCAGGTGGACTGCGCACTGGAAATAGCCAAAGGCACAATGACCAAAGGTCTCACTGCAGGCGTTGGCTGCTGGGTGATGTTGGCAGGACCAACCTGGTGTGATGGACTTGGACCAACACTGTCCCCTCTGAGAGACTCAGACCTGGGGTGGAATGAGCTGCAGCTGCCCCTGCAGTCTCCTCACCCTGGCTACTTGGGGCAGCAGATGACATTGCTGCCCCAGATCCACATGGCCTGGTGACAGCAACTTCACCGCCACACGTGGCTTAGACTTGGTGACACAGAAGTCAGCCTTGGAGTCATCCTGTGCCGCTTCGGTTGACAATATGGGCCGGTTTAACAAGGCCTGAGCTGGGATGGTGTCAGCTACATCTCCCTGAACCATTGGGGGGGGGCATAGGTGTCCCCGATTGGTCCTCGACACACTGGCCTCTTGGGCCACCCTGCACATCCTGGCCACGTCCCCTACCGCGCCCACCTCTTTGAGGTCGCCCACCTTTGCCTCCCTTATTGCTTGGTCGCCTCCCAACCATGGCACTGATGTTGTTGTGCGTATGGGAGTTGCAGTAAACAATTGTCCTGAGCAATTGGGGTGAAAGGGGTAGGGTACTAGATGATATACATACCCAAGTTCTGTAGCAAGGCTGTCTGTGACCCCTGGGGTAAGATGACGGGTCACACAAAGCACAGGCACCCCAAAAACAATATTTAACATGCACGCAACCCCTGGTAGACCACGTGCGTGGAATGAAGAACCTGCACTATGCTGTGGCACCCAGAAACACAAAAATAAGCGTACGCGTGGTACATGCACCCTACAATGACCTCTGAATGGGTACGCGACACACGGGGGCAACCACAGTTGAAAATACGTGAGCGACTCACCGTCTGCCTGGAAAAATAACGTGAAAAAGACGCACGTGTGCGCGTTGGCAACACCCCCACCAAAAGAAGAATTGAACGCTGTGTGAGTATACAGGGAGTACGAACTGGAACCGTTGTGAAGTAATCGTGTGTGAATCACCCGCTCGCTCTCCACAAAAAGCATGTACAAGAAAATGGCATCTTACACATACATTTTAACCCAGCCCACATGTGCTACATCACTTATGCGCGTGCGCAATTGCACGCAGTGACACTCGGACGTGCCAAATCACTCTGTATCAAGCTGGCCATGCAACAATATACGGAAGACCACGCTCCTGCCCAGAATGCCATTTTCCTGCCCCCCAGAGCCCCGAGCATGCTCCCACCTGCCATCTGCTGCTGCCTGCCTGCTGCCCACGTGCCCTGCTGTTTGGTGCCTGCACGTCAGCCATCTGCAGGGGTGCATTTGCTGTGAACACCTCTGCTGGAACAGAAGACTCCGACTGGTATACCATCGCTCCACAGCCCAGCCCCAGGACCCAGCTGCCCACCTACACCTACCTCTGGGGTTGCCATGTCGGAAAAAACACCATCTGGCACCACTGGCAACCCCTAGCCAGAGAGGCAGAGGGCTACCAGACTCAGTGCCAGTGAGGTTGGAATCCTGGTGGATCAAGTCCTGGGGCAGTATGATGCCCTCTATGGAAGTTTGCGCGCCGACAATGAAGGACGGAAGAGGATCTGGATGGACATCGTGACTGCCATCAACGTGGAGGGTATGGAAGTCTGCGACATTCAACACATCCAGAAGCGCTTTGAGGACTTCAGGTCCAGGACCCTCAACAAGACCCGGCGCCTCTTGAAGGCAGCAGATGCCAAGGGGCGCTGGGTCTGCCTAACGAATAACCAGATAAGGGTCCTGGAACGTATACATCCAGCGCTCCACCTCCAGTCCTTGAGAGGCAGACCCATCTGGAGTTGAGCGGTAAGTGTACATGCGTACTGATTGGACGCTGTGCATGTTGAGGTGTGGCAGGAGTGTGCAGGTTGTACATATGTCTATGTAGGGTTGAAATGACATGTGCGTTAGGGAGTGTGATGCCATGTCTGAAGTTTGACACTGCCTCTCATGTACAACTGTCATGTGTTTATCAGACCATTGTACAGTGCCCTGATGCCTGTGTTCTATTTCTCCCTGTCTGCAGCGTCAACGGATGAAGAGGGCGGAGACGGTACTGTGGAGCAAAGCAGCAGGGATCCCACCGCCAGCCGGAGAGGCAAGGCGCGGCTCCCCTCCCAGGTTGTCATCTCGTCGGGAGTGAGGAGTCTGGTGCCGCGTCTGTGGCCGCAGCTGCTGAGGGAAGGTCCAAGAGGCAGAGGTCGGAGGTGGACTCCTCGGCAGCAGAAGGGGCAGCTGAGACCCCACAGGGTCGATGGAGGAAGATGGCACGGAGTCATCCTGGTTGGTGGGGGGTTTGGTTGAGGAGGAGGCCGTGGAAGGGACAGACACTGGGTCTGGAGGGGGGTATTCCACTGGTGCTAGTGGTGCAGTCCAGGGGCAGGGACAGGAGGCAGCACAGGCCGCACGCGGAGGTGCCTGTGTGTAATCCTGTCTCCGATCCTGTGACTGCATCATCCCACACCAGCAGGGATACCTACGTCCAGACCGTTCTCAGGAAGGGAATGAGCGCACAACAACTGGCCTTCCTCTCCCTGTGGATGTGGCAATCTGGAACCGTGTTGAGCCTGTCCTGGCTGGGGTGGCGTTGCGTCAACGGGACATGCGAGATGACCTGCAGTGTTTTCGTGACGACACTGCACGTCATCTCGGATGCCTCTTTGACCGCATCGACCTACTGGGACGGGTCACCAGTACTGGATTCCTCTGTCTGCTGGACCTTCTTCCAACGCCCTCCTCACCTGAACCCCCTATGCGCCAGTCGTCCTTCCTGCCATCTTCCGGCCCATGTATCACCTGGATACCCTGTGGAGCTGCCTCTGACCCAGTGGCCAGGCTGGTGGAGGACACATCCCTGCCACAGTTGGGAGTCGGAGGTCCAGCTGGGGTGGCCACACCAACAACTGCACCCCAGCAGGAGGAGGATGTGCAGGCATCAAGAGCCAGGGCACAGGCACAGCAGCAGCAGGATCAAGGTCGGAGCGATGATGGCTCGGGGCCATCAACATCAGAGGGGAGGCATCGGCCGGAGGGCAGGAAGACCCTGGATTGGGAGTGTCTTCCGTTTGGCAGCGGTTGGGCCAGCACATAGATGCGGAGAGGCGGTGGGTGGAAGAGGCACGTCTCACTATGGTCAGGGCGGAGAACTCCATGTGCAGGGCGCTGAGGCGGGCCGAGTGCCTCGAGGCAATTTGCAGGGAGTTGGAGGTGGACATGGCATTATCCCTGCAAAACCTTGGGGCCATGGAACAGGCCCGCCTCCAGGACATAGAACAGGAGTTCAATGATGCCCTGGCCCGGGAAATCGACAAGAAAGCCGTAGGACTTGCACGCCACCATTGTATATAGTTATTTAGTGTTAGGTTTCATTTATGTTTTTCTTTCATTTGGGGCGCTTGGACTATGCCCCACATTTTTGTAGATCGTTCTTTATTAGGTAGTCTTTTTTGTAGGTTTCATTTCAATAGTTGGGCTCATGGACCTTGGATTTGTTATTTGTATATAATTTAACAGTGGATTTTCATCATTACTTTTTTTATTTGACCATGGAGCAATGGATTTTACTTATTTCTTTCCCTTTGGATTTGCTTTGTCGGACGGAGACGTTGGTCACATCTTCATTTGGATTTATTTGGATTCTGATTTCATATATTTTATTAATTTTGGGACATGCTGCCTTTTATTTCTTATTTCCATTATTGTGTGTTTTCATTTAATTCCCTTCATTTTGTGTTCAATACATTTTTGTTTCGTACTTCAATTTGTGGTATTCTCTCATTGGTTTCATGCATGTCACAATGTGGGTTTTCACATTCACTTGCACCCATTGTGTGTGTGTGATGGACATGTGTTGATGTACATACTTGCCATTTGGGTTGTGTCATGTAATGGGCATTTCAATGTGGGGTGGATGGAATACTTGGTTGGATCTTTGGATATGGGTGGCGTGCAGTGGGTGTTGGGTGGCCATAAGGCCCATGATTGTGGATCATGATGACGTGTTGGGGGGACAAGAGTCGGGGCATGCTGGCAGGTGCCTGTCACTTCTGGGTGGGTGGGGGTGCAGGGGGACATGAGTCGGGGCCTGCTGGCAGGAGTCTGTCACTGCTGGGTGGGTGGGGGTGCAGGGGGGCATGAGTCGGGGCCTGCTGGCAGGTGCCTCACTGCTTGGTGGGTGGGGGTGCAGGGGGACATGAGTCGGGGCCTGCTGGCAAGTGCCTGTCACTGCTGGGTGGGTGGGGGGGCAGGGGGACATGTGTGGGTGCTCACTTGTGCATGGTGATATGTGGGCTGGCTTGGGGGCTTGGCCAGGGGTGCAGGGTAGTCCCCTGTGTTGTGGGCTGCCTGCAGGGCCTGGGGAGGGGAGAGAGTGAACACCTGGGAGGGCACACACTGCCAATTCGCGTTGGTGAACACCAGGAATACACGTTCCCTGCTTGCCCAGCCTAATCGCGTGTGAAACTCCCTGCGCACTCCTCAGAATACACGTACCCCGCTCGCACAAGCCCTATCACGTGTGATACTCCCCGTGCACCCCTCTGAATACACGTACACCGCTCGCACAAGCCCTATCGCGTGTATGCCTTCCCGCGAACCCCTCAGAACATAGAAGAATTGATTATTTTAAGTCCAGTTTTGATGCCTGTAGGTCCCTGTCGATTGAAGATTTCATGTATTGAATTTATAATGCGGAAACAAACAAATTGAGAATTACTGTTATACTTCTCAAACATGTGCAGTTCAGATAAGATATATAACCAGACTATCATTGCATAGCATGTAAGAAATTAAGGATGCACATCCCCTGCTCGGCCAAGGCCTATCGCGTCTATCACTTCCCGCGCACCCCTCGGAATACACGTACCCCGTTCGGCCAAGCCCTATCGCGTGTATAACTTCCCGCGCACCCCTCAGAATACACGTACCCCGCTCGCCCAAGGCCTATCGAGTGTATGATTTCCCGCGCACCCCTCAGAATACACGTACCTCGCTTGGCCAAGGCCTATCACGTGTATTACTTCCCGCGCACCCCTCAGAATACACGTACACCGCTCGCCCAAGCCCTATCGCGTGTATAACTTCCCATGCACCCCTCAGAATACACGTACACCGCTCGCCCAAGCCCTATCGCGTGTATAACTTCCCGCGCACCCCTCAGGATACACGTACCCCGCTCACCCAAGGCCTATCGCTTGTATGACTTCCCGCGCACCCCTCAGAATACACGTACCCCGCTCGGCCAAGGCCTATCGTGTGTATCACTTCCCACGCACCCCTCAGAATACACGTACCCTGCTCGTCCAAGCCCTATCGCATGTATCACTTCCCGCACACCCCTCAGAATACCCATACCCTGCTCGCCCAAGCCCTATCGCGTGTATGACTTCCCGCGCACACCTCAGAATACATGTACCCTGCTCGGCCAAGGCCTATCGCGTGTATGACTTCCCGCGCACCCCTCAGAATACACGTACCCCTCTCAGCCAAGGCCTATCACGTGTATCACGTCCCGCTCACCCATCAGAATACATGTACCCTGCTCACCCAAGCCCTATCGCGTGTATGACTTCCCGCGCACCCCTCAGAATACACGTACCCCGCTCGGCCAAGGCCTATCGCGTGTATGACTTCCCACACAACCCTCATAATACACGTACCCCGCTCGCCCAAGGCCTATCGCATGTGAAACTTCCTGCGCACCCCCCAAATACACTGGACTGGCCCTGTGAACTGGTGCCGGGTTAGCGTGGCCCTTTGAGCTGCTTTGGGAATTTCAATGCCTTATCCTTGCGCAAGGGGCATTCTTGGGGGCGTAACTGGCGCTGCGGGATGTTCTCTGCGCCAGCCCTCAAAATGGCTTTGATATTCCATGAATACGCGGTGAACCAGAATGCAGTTTAGCGCACAAAGCTGGTGCACGCTGGCGCACGCTGCCTCTCTGCGCTGCTCGCGTGCGCTGCCTCTGCGCTGAAATCTATGAATTACCCTGCATACCAAAAGAAAGACATAATAATTGTGACAACTCAACACATTTTAGTCTTATTTTACAGTGTTGAGGTAGTGATTTTGATACTTATAACCTAAATAGGTCTTTGGTTTTGAATATTTTGAACAGCATTCCATCCCTCCAAGATGTCATAACTACTGATCTAGCACAGATCAAACCACAGATCAAATGTAATCATCATTATGATAGATCAGTGGTGAAAATATGAATGCCATCAGGTCTGGTTTGAAATGCTATTTGGCAAGCAAGGCATGATCTTCACATCTTGGGTTTTATGCTATTAAATCTAGCTGAAGTGAGTTCAGTGGAAAATCAGAAACTGGTTAAGCAACAAGGAGCTATTCAGAATAAACCCTGGATGAATTCTCCCATGACCATCTCATATTTCACTGAAGAGTTGAATCAGTCTCACTCAGTGTCCTTGTTGTGTCCTCAGATTTCAGAGATTAGGCAATAACAATCCAAGTCTATCCTAAAAAACACTTATAAATTAGCCTTGTGGAACACACAAGGCCACAAGCGTTAGCCGCATCTACTTGCTTAGCCCAATATGACATAATTTTATTGCAAGAAGTGTGGCTTAGGTCTCCCCCAGTTTGGGAAAACCATCAAATATCTCTGATTCCTGCAATAGCTCAGCTGAGAGGTAGACCAATGGCCGGTCTTTTAAAAGCCATCAAGACCTCCAGTGGGCTGAATATATAATCATGGGATTCTCCAAATAGTCACACTCAATTAGTCAAGATCACCTGCCAAAAAATGAAAAAATGTGTATTGCGTGTCTAAATTTGTACTGCAATTACTCAGTCATTAAAGATTCCTGCTTTTTCAAGGATTTAGATACATGCTTTGATCTGATCACCAAAGAGTTGTCTATAACCCATACAATTGTAGTGGGTGATCTTAACATGAACTGCTTGAAAGGGAAAGGTAGAACATTGAGGGAAATTGTTAATCAATAGAATTGCATCATGAAAGAAAGAGGACTTGTTATGGTTAATGGTTCGTTCCAAGATGATATTCCTCCAAACAATACATGGCACTGCGGTAACCAATCTTCCCTAATCGACTATGTATATGTTGATAGTAAATTATTCGCAGCAGTGAAATCTTTCAAAGTGATAGCTCAAGATCTAAGCAATCATAACATCCTTGATCTGACCTGGGAACGTTCAATTGTTACTGAAAACAACAGTGCAGAAAATGTTGATCTAATGTTATCAGCTAAAAGCATTAGTTTTAGATGGACTCCATCATCCTTAGATGACCTATTGACAGCCATATCATATCCAAAAGATATCCTACACCTCACATTCACCATCAAGATGGAACATATGTACCCATCTTACAGATAATAATAATAATAATAATAATAATTTGGCATTTATATAGCGCTACGAACCCTTAGGTATCTGAGCGCTGCTTATACCCACGGTGTGTGGTGCTCATTTATCGACCTCGGAAGGATGAAACGCTGAGTTTGGCGCTGCCGGGATTCGAACCTGCGTTCGCAGGCTCTGCACTAATGTCAAAGCGAGCGCTCTACTCGCTGTGCCACTTGACCGGCTGGATCTTCAAACAGCAACAAAAAACACATGGATTGATCAAAAACAAAACACGTTCACATGTATATGATTATGAGATCAGAGTTCGTAAATCTCTGCTCCGGAGGGAAATTTGTCACCATGTAAATCTACCTGTGGCGGAAAAAGAGAAACAAATGTCCAGACTCAAGAATGGATATAATAATTGACTTAAACAGCATAAAGCTGACATGATCTTGAAAGATGCCCGGGTCATGCTGCATTCTATAGCATCAAACAATTCTGCCATGATCTGGGGTTTGATAAAAACAGTATATGACAACTCACAATCAGTTATCCAGATTAATGCAGTCTCAGAGGAAGTGTGGGCTCAGTATTACACTTCATTATATGCAGATGCTCATTGGGCCAATTATCCTCCTCCTTCTGTTGTCGATTTGAGATCTCAACTAATCATTAATCAGGCGGATATACTGGATAACATCAGAAAACTGAGTAAGCCAAGAGCTCCTGGCCCAGACGGGCTCTCTAATCTAATCTTAAAATCCCATCCTGAAGCTTGGTCTAGCATTTTGAGAGTTATTTTCCAGCAAACCCTTCACTCTCAAGAAATTCACCACTCGTGGCAGAAATACATCATTGTGCCCATATACAAAAAGGGAGACAGAATGGCACCTCAAAACTACAGACCGATAGCGCTGTTGGACGCCCCTGTCAAGCTTTTTGCTTGACTAATTTTAGACAAGTTCAAGAAGTGGATCAATGCTTCCAATATGAATGACTTATTTCAGACAGGTTTCATGCAAGGGCTAGGAACAACAATCAATCTTCATGTAATCCATGCTATTAAAGAGCATGAAATGCAAATGAAACAATCATTATTTTTGGCGTTCATTGATTTCAAAACCGCGTTTGATTCTGTGTTGAGACATCTTTTTTTTAAAAAAAACTGGCAGCAAGTTCTTGCCCTAAACACCTTCACATTATATACGTCAATTTCATATAAATACATCTATTCAAATTCGATTGTCCATGGATGGTAAATGAACGCGCTGAATCTGCACTTATAAAGGTTTGAAACAAGGTTGCCTATTGGCTTCCTCCTTGTTTAACTATTTTATTGCAGATATTGTGGCAGATTTTGCAAACGTATTATTGGATTCCTCTCGTCTAAGGGAATGCACGATCCATTGGCTGTTTTAAGCCGACAACCTAGTGTTACTGGCGAAAACTGCCAGGGGTCTGCAATCCTTACTGGACAGGGTGGAAAAATATGTGACACAAAATGAACTGACTGTCAATCTAAAAAAAAATCAAAGGTGATGGTAGTTGCTACACCATGAGCGAAAAAAGGATCCATCAAATCTGGCCCTTTCAGCACCAGACCCTTGAAATTGTACTCAAATACAAATATTTGGGGCTTAATGTTAACACCTTGTGGTCAGATACTCCATACTACACTGAAACAAGATCTAAAATGAGAACAGCTGTAGCCCAGGCTTGAATTTTGCACCACAAATATGGAACCTTTTCCCTCAACCCTGTACTAATATACTCCTGTCAAAAAGCTATTCCAACGATAATATATGGTGCTGAAACCAGGACATGACGAGCTGAGTCATTTTGGTCACCTCTTGAGGTGTTGTTTTGGAAGTCCAAATTGAAACTGCCTAAGAGTACGTCTATATGCTTGGTACATTATGAAATAGGGCTTTCCTCACTTTATACGATGTATATGTGGAAATTATGTGCCCTCCACCGGAAGTACATCATGAGTACTGACGTTAGTTCCATCCTGTATGTTCTATCTAACTATAAGGAAACAACTATGCATACAACATTGGCAATTTGGGGAGAATAGGTAAAGGACTTTTTGCAAGAGGTGGATGTCTCCCAGGATCTACTGATTCAAAATTGTGACAAGGCAAAAAATAAAATCATGCAATGGGACTGGATCAGTACTCGTGAAAAATGTTTGAAAACCAATCATGCGAAAACATTTCCTACTTTGATTAAAAAGCTCAGAATACCTGAATCTTATATGCTAAAATGTCCAGGCGCTAAATACAGAGACCTCTTTCTGAGGTTTAGGCTTAATGTATGGCACACTCAAGATGTACTTGCTAGATGGAACTCATTCCTGGTACTAAGAATGTTTGTCGATTTTGTAAATACTCTGATATTCCTGAAAATTTGGCACATCTGATATCATCTTGTTCTGCACTTCTGGATAGAAGAATTGATTATTTTAAGTCCAGTTTTGATGCCTATGGGTCCCTGTCGATTGAAGATTTCTGGTACAGAATTTATAACACGGAAACAAACAAATTGAGAATTACTGTTATACTTCTGAAACATGTGCAGTTCAGATAAAATGTATAACCAGACTGTCATTGCATAGCGTGTAAGAAATTAAGGATGCAAACAAATGTTAAATGATACTAATTCATTTTATTTTAAGGTTATGTAATTGTAGCACATTTTTATAATCATGAAGAAACCCAAATGTAAGAATGTGAACATATTAATATGTAAATGATGTGAAGTATAGTCTATTTTTTATTTTTTAATGTGTATAATCATAAGATGTATGACTATACTGAAAAGTTGATTTTCCAGATATGTCAATAAAAACATATATATATATATATATATATATATATAAATAAATGAAGGGTAATAGAAATTAGCACAAAAATGTCAAAAACCACTTTATCCATGGCACAACACAATCAACTACTCTCAGCATAAATTAATCACAAAAGTGAGTTAAAAATAGCAAAATCACAATGATTCACTTTCTGCAAATTTCCCTTCACAAAATAATTACACTGATCAATAACAAAGGCACTTATCATGGAATGTGCAATTTTGATTTTCCTGGAGTCTTAAAAGGCTAGCAGTAGGATTTCAAGATTGTAATAATGATTTTGCCAAAACGTTTGGTTTAAAATAAACACAAGGTGTTTATCGGTTTCCTTCACAAAATAATTACACTAATCAATAACATAGGCACTTATCATGGAATGTGCAATTTTGATTTTCCTGGAGGCTTAAAAGGCTAGCAGTAGGATTTCAAGATTGTAATAATGATTTTGCCAAAACTTTTGGTTTAAAATAAACACAAGGTGTTTATCGGTTTGTTTTTCAGACCCGCTCCCCCTTGCTTTGTTCTATGTTGTTCTATGTTGGGAAGTCAGACAGAAACATTGGAATGCTTTGGGGAATTTTGGAAGACCCCTTACTTAAATGCCTGTGTTGAGGGAGCTAGATAAAAAGGTTGGACAGATTTAGACCCAAAGACACCCCCTTCTTTAAAGAAGTCGGGGTCAGCAGGACAAAAATACTATAGCAAAAAGACTATAGCCTATCATTTAATTTCAAATTAAATGATAGGCTATAGTTTTCAGGGTAATCTGGGTAGTGAGCTTTGTTAATTTTGAATTTAACAAAATGCCCCCTGTATTGTTCTACCAAATGGTGAATTCATTAAATTAATATTTTTGGTTAAATAGGCTAGGGATCTACACAGTTTTGTCACCCAACCATTATAAATGTAAATGATTCAAGACCAGTAGACTCCCCCATCTTTTGGTTTGCAAGGACTCAGTTCGACTTACATAATGAGCCTCAGTTTAAGGTTTAGGAAAACCAGCTGCATCTCAGGACACTCTGGAAAGATAGGGCAGGGGTCTAGTCACTCCACTCTCAAATATGGCCTCCTGCTCTCCATAGGACACAGTCGGCTTTGTTAAGCCTTACGAGGAATAGACAGCGCCACCAAAATGCACTCTCAGCAATCTCCTCTGGTGTCTCCTTACAGCTGTCAGACGGTAAGTTTCAGCAGCATTCTTGATAGACTGTCTCGTGTCTGTCTGTTTCTCTTTTCCTCTCCTTTTCTATGTGTGCAGTCACCCTTATATAGCAGCAATGAAATCACCAATTTTACAATCTTGGGGAAGTACCCTGCAATAATTCCTGCTACTAGGATTGGACAGTTACCCTTATCTCTCCTCCCAACCCAGCCTCCAAGCCAGGATTCGTTTAGGGGGCTGGAGCAACATATGGCAATTCCCATTTGCAATCGCCCTTTGTTCTCATTTCAACTTTTTGGCAAAAACTAGTTATGTATCACAACTTCATATGTTTACTAGCAACTGACATACTAAACATATTTTCTGATTCAGCTAATCTTGTAGAATTAGGTAAGCGACCACCATATATGTACCATGTAGCACCGTTATGTGGTACCTTTCTGCTGTTTCCATAAAAAGCACAACAGTTATGAATATGTAGGTTATTAATCATATCTCTAATTTCATTTTCCATCCACTCACCAACTCTCACATTTGGAACATGTTCAGATCAGCCAGAAACCTACTGGCCATTAGAGTTCCCTGAGTCACAGATAGATGAATTGTATATCCCAAATTGCCTGGAAATTACATTAAAGAAATGGTACATAGATGAAATCCATCCGCCTTAAGATGTTTTAGAAAAAGGCCTAAATGATAATATTCCTTTTAAATAATTGTGAATCTTCATGTGAGACAAATGGCCCTCCACCTGCTTTCCGGCCATTTTATTTTTACTGGGTCAGGCTGTACCCAGATTTTTTTCTCTTATCAGTCGCATTGATAGCTCTTTGCTCTTTGAAGTGGGTGCCCCCATGTTCATACATATTAGCCATGCTCCAGCCAAGGGTCACCTCTCTTGAAGTAATGCTTTCAGAGCTAGCAGGTCTGGAGAACATTGCATTTTGAAAACTTTAGCAGGACACTTTATTGCAATTGGTAATTAGATGGGAGATGTGACATCCTGGCTGGTAGTGGGAGATATACTTGTGAAGTTGTGCCCACAATCAGCCAAAAGGTCTACCTGGGGCTGACACTTCCCATGAAGACAAAGTGGCTTTTCAAAATGTCACTGGAGTTTTGTAGGTGAAAGATAATATCATTTTTTTTTGTCAAACCACACATCATGTTTTGTTTTCCTGACATTTTTCTGTTAGCAGGGATATTTTTTAAAAACGTTTTAAAACTGTTTTTATGTGCACACACCTGGGCAGGCCATTTTCGTTTTTCACTATTTAAAAATCCTGATTTCCATGTGACATGGCTCTTTGAATCCTCCTTCTTCTGTAAATTAAAATGCTGCTTATCCATTGTAATGATAGGTGTGCCCTTTTCAATATGGCTCTTAAATTTTACTAGAAAAACAACAACAACGGCCAGGCTGTTTTTGTTTCAGTGTTTAAAATATTGCCATTAATGTGAAAGGGACTTCTGTTTGGGCCCTTTAAATGCACACCGCATTCCTTACATTGATGCAAGAAATGTTCATGTTATTGATATATTCAAGAAATGTAGCATATGTTTGGTAGGGAAAGAGACATTAGTATCCATCTTGTAATTTGTTGCCAAACATATTGTAAGCATTTTACTACAGTGCATTTAAGAGTCGTTTTGTGGTTACACATGAGTGATAACAAGCAAATAGATTATTTCACTTCTGTGCTAACTCTAACAGTGCCCAGTATCACCATACTACGTGTAAACTTTCCTTGTCAATAAAAGGCTGTAAAGTGTTACAGAAAGCTACTTCTGAGAAGAAGGAATCTAAAAAGCTAATCAAAGCTTTCACTACGAGCTCCAATGGTGTACATGTTTGAAATAGACACAAGCAATTAGAATACCTCAAATGAACAGTGTTGGATTAAGGATACATACATCTGTCAATGCCAATTAAATTGAATATTGGTGTGCCTTCTCTATCAAAAGTGAATGTTGAGATTGTCTACAATGCTTCTTTAACCAGTGATGAATAAGTTTCAATTCACACCATAGCGACTAATGGCCTAATTCAAGGAATGTTTAGCTTGGTGCAAAGTGACTTTGTACTGCCAACAAACATGTAGGTGTACTCTGTCGTCTCTCTATATATATTGTCCATGTAGAACTGTATGTTGTTGTCGGGAATCCACAATTGGTTGTGGTCTATCATACATGCGTAAACTGCGTTATTAACATTTTTCTGAGATTTTACCATTAAATCTGTTGGTCCATCTCCATTTGTGACTTTGAGTGAGATTGGAAAAGATAAAGATGGTGTGAGGAAATCGTTCCATTAGTTTTCCCATGTCTTATTTTATCATTAAAGTAAGGGACACCCCTCGTACATTTCCCAAAACATTGCCCCCACAGTAAATTAGTATGACACCTGGGTGCCCTGTACTTCTCAGTCTTAACAATTTTGGAAAAACTTGGAACCATTGCATTCTTTGCAATCCAAAGCATTTAATTGTAAAATGATCAAACCTAGGTCCATGTAAATATTTAGTTTCTCACAAATAGCCAGTAACCAAAACAACCTACTGTCTCCAATCAGCCACATAGTTTTCAAACCAGCCATGATATCTGTAGTACTTCTGTTTCTAGAAAAATATTTCCTAGTTTAAATTTCTAGTAGTTTGTATGAGCAGGATATGTATGATGTGTGTGTGTTGTATATTCTAATTCGTTGATGGTGCTGTTGATATTATTCGTGGCTATACAGCAGCCACCCAACGTGCAGCATTGCTATTCAGCTATGTTCGGGCAAATGACATGTCGTGTGTTTGTGGATGTGTGGTAGCCCCGGCTATCCCAAATTCTGGTTGGGTGGCATCTTATATGAATTGAGTGGGGGATTGTAAGAGACTTAGGAAGGAAAAAAACAAAAAAGACAATGCTGCAAAAAAGAAAAAAGTTTTTAAAAAAGAAACATTAGGTAAACCAAAACATAAACAAACTGAACAAATCACAGTACAAAGGGAAATAGGATTAGGGGAAAGGTGACTAAAAGGGATCAGGAATGCCGCACTGTCTGATTGGATAGTCTTGTACGCACATATGTCATCAAATGGCTTGGGTGTAGCCATGTCAAAATATTGCAGCGTTTGATTGGCTCGTTCATTCATGCTTATAAAAGTCACGTGTAGACGGGGAGCTTCAGCGCATGATTTAATTGGTTGGTGGATCATGCCTGAAGATTGGTAGATGTGTCAAGGCATTTCGAGGTCCTATTGGCATTGGCTCATTTTGCATGGGTGGGTCATGTGATATGGAATGGGCGTATTCACGTGAATATATCCCAACATTTTATTGGATCGTCTGTTGATGTGTATAAGTCATGTGTAGGCGCGAACCTGCAGTACATGATTTCATTGGTTGTTGGATCATGCGCGAAGATTGGTAGACGCGTTAAAGGAGTTCCACGTCCTATTGGGTCATTTTACACACGTGGGTAACCCCCAGTCATTGCTGAATATAGCTGTGCATGCATCCTTAGTAGACGTGGCTATACAACCATTTAAAAATAAATATATATATACAAACATACATATTATACATGTTTGATCATTTACATGTATCTCACACATTTACTTCTTCCCTTGCTTTGGGTTACCTGTGTGAGTTTTTGCCATTCAGACTGCCTACTTCGGTCCATCCCAAGATGGCTGCCATGTGTACCACGTGTACTACACTGAGAACAACCCTTTAGGAGAGTAGGCACAATAGTAGAAGGACTGCATACTATGATTTATACTGTGTGTCAGTATGGTTTCCCATACCTGATCAAGCGCTCAGTCCAGCGCAAAACGCGTTGTGTCGTAGGACCTACACCATGGCGTCCTGCTGCTGTGGTTTTTTTATTGTTGCTATCTTTTTTCGATGATTTGAATAAAGTGCGGTTTTCTTCTTTCCTCCTTGTTTGCTGAGATATATATAGATATATGTATATATATATATATATATATATAGATATATGTATATATATAGATATAGATATATATATATATATATATGTATATGTATATATATATATATATGGGCAGTAGTCTTGTACATGTTTATTTTAAAATATATTGAGTGCAGTCTTTCCACACAGTTACTTTAACACTTAAATCACTATTCATGAACAGTAAATGTACATGTAAATATTTTAAAACGTTAAGTACATATGCAAAAAACATTTTCTGTAATAACAGGTTTATTTGGGGGGAATGTGGTTGCACAATTGCTTTTTATTTTACTTTCTAGGCATAATACATTGTTTTGTTTAGCCGAATTGTCTGTATTGTTAATGTTAATTATGTATGGAATAATAACACCCTTCAAATTCAAGTAAAAGACTTAAGTTGCAGGGACGTTAAGGTGAGCAATACATTGTAACAAAACCCTTGAAAGTCAAGGAAAAATCTTTAGTTGAAAGGACTTTAAAATGAGACCCCTGGAAATTCAGCTAAAGCCACCTTAACTTCACGACCCTTATTGCGTGGACTATGACCACAATGATGACATTATAGATAACATCACTAAGAACTTGTTGTATGAGAACAATGATGACATTACACATCACCTCACTGATGCCATCACTGGTGATAAAAGTAATTGCATTGTATAGAACTGATTACATCAATAGTGCAATTAGACATGACATAATTTATAATTTAGCTCATGAAAACATTGATTACGTTAATAACAATTTAGGCTGTGGACTTGACCATGACAAAAACTGGGGTCACTGGCCAGCACCAAAGGATATAACTAGTGCTCTGTTAGTGTTAAAAAATACCAATGTGCATGGTTAAAAGCCATGCCTAGTGGCCAATAACTCTTTTAAAATATACAGTGGGCAAAGTTAAAAGCTGTAGTCTGTGGCCATGGCTAAAGGCCATAGCTAGTGTCCATTAATATATAAGAATCTAAAGTTGGCACAGCCAAATACATTTGTGATGTCATCTTTGATGTCCTGGGTGTTAGTCTTAGCAGTGCACAGTGGTGGTGCGAGTTATGGTTGCTTAGCTTACCATAACTGGCGAATTTCTGAGGTTTTTCAGATTTACTTGTAACCATAACATCCCTTTAGCAACATTTATTAATTGAATTTAATAGGTTTTTATGAATGCATCTTAACCATAATGTCCCTTTAACAAAGTTTTTTCATTGAATTTCATAGGTTTTTATTAGTGCAACTTAACCATAAAGTCCCTTTAACAAAGTGTTTTCACCCTTGCAAAACCTAGTGATCATAAAATATTACAATGTTGTCTACCTAGCCACCATGCTAGAAATGTAAGAAATGTTGAAAGTATGAATATTCAATGCAATGGTGCGGCTAATAGGAGATGCTGGACAGAAAAAAACTTAAACAAATTTGATGAGTTATTTGACATTTTAATCATAGATGTACAAGAGATCACCCGCAATGGTTTAAAAGCCATTGGGAATTTATTGGTTATTATACACGGAACCAATAGTAGAATTACCATGACCCATTCAAAGGGAAAAAACACAAGAATATATGATAGCCAGATAAACGTAAGGGAGAAGAGGCTTGAGATGGTTGTTAATATAATTAAAAAAGATAAGGATATGTACGAAGTTAGAAAACTCCAAAGCACTGCCAGCCTTCGTATGAAATATAAGAACTGGCTTAGGTCTCATAGGTGTAATATTCACACACTCCTTTGAAGTGGGCAGTGATATTGTTGGAATTATATTCAGGTATTTGGAAAAGTGGTAAGATCCCCGAGAGTTGGCACACAGCCATTTTCATTCCAATCTATAAAAAAGGAAAGCAAACCTGCTCGAAGAATTACCAGCTGCTGGCGATGTCAGATTCAAGTTGTAACATCTTTTGGTCCCTGTTGCAGCAAATCATCAAAGTTTTGAGTATCGACAATAAGCTGCTTTTGCCTTTCCAAACTGGGTTTGGAACAGGTTTTAGTACACCCGATAATATGATGGTAATATTATGTAATCTCAGACATACGGAAGAATAAAGACATGAACTGTTTCATAGACTACTCAAGGACCTTCAATTGTGTCATTAGAGACAAATTGTGGAGTAAGCTAGCAAATTTGAAAATTAGCCCCTTAGTGCTACATTTGCTAAGAGAAATGTATAGTAATGCAACAGTCACCATCTGCTTGAATAAAGGGATAAATACATTGCTACCTATTACTACTAACTGGGGCCTTAAGCAAGGTTGTGTTACCTCACCTGTCCTTTATAATCTGTATGTAGCAGATTTGGGGGATAAATTTGAAAACATTAATAACCATCCACCGAAGATCGGAGAGCATTTCATCGGCTGGATGTCATATGCAAATGACACAATTTGGATGGATTAAACTCTGATTGGCCAACAGAGGTCTTTAGATGAGTTGCAATGTTACGTTCTTGAGAATAACCTTAGAATTAACATGTGACGTCAGATGTTTGCAGACGTCAACGGACACAAAAACAGTGGAAAAAGTTTAAAAGTGTTAAAAATTATGCTAAAAGGTGGGAAATGGCTGAGTTTTAAGGTGAAGCGTTGTAAATTGGACACAAACATTGCTACATTGGGGTAAGTATGATATTAGTAAGTTGTAGGAAAATAGCATGCACTGGTAAAAACCCATAGAATTTGCTGAAAAAAAACTTTGTTAAAGAGACGTTATGGTTAATGTGCACCACTAAAAAACCTAGTCAATTCAATGAAAACACTTTGTTAAAGGGACTTTATGGGTAAGTTGCACTAATAAAAACCTATGAAATTCAATGACAAAACTTTGTTAAAGAGATGTTATGGTTAAGTTGCACTAATAAAACCCATGAAATTCAATGGAAAAATGTTGTTACAGGGACATTAAGGTTACAGGTAAAACCGAAAAACTTCAGAAATTCACCAGTTATGGTAAGCTAAGCAACCATAACTCGTGCCACCACCATGCACTGTTAAGACTAACACCCAGGACATCAAAGATGACACCACAAATGTCATTGATGACATCACTGATGACATCACATGTGAAATAAATTTTGATTAAAAGTCCCTACAAGGAGTTGTGTTTATATTGTTGGTAACAAGATGTCAGTGGTGATTGGGAGACCTATCATGAACTACTTAATCTATTAAAGAATGTATTCATCTAATACCATTGTACTGGAGTGTTGTCGTTAATACAGAATCCTAATCATAGATAAACATAGGCAATGACTGCAGCATGCACCATAGAAATACACTATTTATAAACTTGTAATTCTGGATAGTACAATAATTAATGGTACCGTATCAGAGTTTAGAGTAATGTTAAACATGTAATAACTAGCTAACAATTCAAGACTGTATACAAGTGAATTGTGTGTTTGAGGTCTGCTCATTTCCCCATGTGTGTGCCCCATGAGCTGAGACCAAACCCTAAGGAAGGTACTTAAAGAACATATGACAAGGTTAACATCTAGATATATAGCACCTTTTTCAATTTTATTTTACTGACTGCCAGTGAACAAAACCACCTGACCTACATATGTCAATAAACAAAAACAAGTGGCTCAAATATGTGATGTCATCAGTGATGTCATCAATGGCATTTGTGATGTCATCTTTGATGTCCTGGGTGTTAGTCTTAGCAGTGCACGGTGGTGCCGCGAGTTATGGTTGTTTAGCTTTCCATAACTGGTGAATTTCTGGGGTTTTTCGATTTTACTTGAAACCATAACATCCCTTTAACAAATGTTTTCTTTGCATTTCATAGCTCTTTATTAGTCTAACATAACCATAATGTCCCTTTAACAAAGTTCTTTCATTGGATTTCTTAGGTTTTTATTAGTCCAACCTAACCATAATGCCCCTTTAACAAAGTTTTTTCAGTGGATTTCATAGGTTTTTACCAGTGCATGCTATTTTCCTACAACTTACTAATATCATACTTACCCAATATAGCATTATGTGTGTCCCATTTATAAAGTGTCACCTTAAAACTCTGCTATTTCCCACCTTCTGGAATCATTTTTAACACTTTTATACACTTTTTGCAACTAATTCCACTAGTTTTGCATCCGTAGACATCTACGAACATCTGACTTCATAGCAGACCTTCCAGACAGTGACACATGACCATAAGCTGGCGTGCGGCATGATGACGTGTCAGAGAATCCGTCTGCACTTCACAATAAGATCTCTGCTTCACGGACAGTTTAGAACTGCATTTTCTACTCATCTAGGAACTTTCAACTTCAAAATTTCACTTGCACAGCTCCAACACCTATTCCTACTCATTATCCATTAACAATTTAGTACACAGTATATACTTTTAGCAAAACTGCTATTTATCTTAAAGTGGCATCAGCTAATGCCATCCCTCCTCTCCAAGAGCCACCACCACTGCTGTAATCAAGGAGCATGAGAAACACTGTCCCCTACCTTAGAAATAACACACACGCAACATTTTCCCTTTCCCACCTACCCCTCCATATTAGAGTTTGGTTCCTCTTCCCTCATTTTCCTCCCCACCTTTCGTTCTCAGCTCTCCTGCCAAGAAATATACATCCAAAAACAACAAAAGACATATTCCTTTAGGAACCACCTTTCACAGTTAAAAAATAGAACTAAAAAACATGTATAGACTCCATCTACTTTATATTTCTCAGTAAAGTACATAGACTCAATAAGATTTTCCAACATTTCCATTTTGTGTTATGCTAATAGAAATATTGTGGCGTTCATCATCCGTTCCAGGGACTGGAATGGTGGATATCGGCCCAGCAGCCCAAGTTATCAGCCCAAGCGTCTATGGACCATTATCGGCCCATTCCAGGCCCTGAAATGGGGGGATGAAGACCATTAGTACCCTAGGTTCCCAAAGCATGAACCCGTGGTGTTAAAAAAGAGGATTTTTCTTCCTAAACCGTGACGCCTGCGGCATCCCGTTGTAGGAAGGAAAATCCTTTTCCAAGATGGCCACCATGGAAAGGGAAGGCGAGGGTTCCATACAGGGCCCCTCTTCACTTTCCATGGCAGCCTGCAGAAGGCAAAAAGAGAACCCTATGACCATATTACCATGAGCACATTTATCTTCCCTTTCAGATATAACCTAATTTCGAATACCTTTACTACAAAGCCAGCCCCAGGTGGACATGGCCACTTAAATCCTATGTTTTGTCCTTTGTGGTCATGGCCAGTAGCTAGATTGTCCGGATCATGACCTTATTCCATGACCCGGACAATCTGCCACTGCCTATGGCCACAGGCTACCCCTCAGTCACTAAAGGTATACCGCGATTTTTTGTAGCTACATTATGAAACTTGTCAAATAATAAAAACACTGGCACATTTGCAAAACAATGCTTGTAGGTACTTGCCAATGCTCCTTACGCAAGTTTGCTGGAAATCCACCCATGTTTTATTTTTTCAAAAGTGTCAAATGTATGCACATACAATCATCATATAACCTAGCCCCCACTTGACAAAATCCATTCAGACTTTACAAAAACATCTATGTCTAGATCTATAATCTTTTTGCAAACCTTTGTGTAGATTTGTCAAATGGCACCGCATTTGTAAGCCTTTACAATATTTTCGGACCCCCCCTCTAATTTTGTCCCCTCATGACCCCCCCCACCAAACTTTGCATACTCACTCAGAACCAGTTGAGAAATATGCATGCGAAATTTCATGCAGTTCCATTAAGTGGCGCCAAAGTTAAAAGCCATCCAAGAACTGCAATTCACCAACCCTGTAATGCTGAGGTGTTCTCAAACTTTACAGGACTGTTAGCGAACATCCAAACTGTTTGCAGACTTTTGCGGTAAAAACACCTTTTTTTTTGCTTCTTGCAGCCCATCGCATCCTCATCACCAGTCACCTCCCCAGAGATTATTTGATAAGTGCAATGTTGTGTTTTTTACTGTTTTTACCGCGATGTCCGCGGACACTGGCTGCTGTCCGAAAATCTAAGATGGCGGGTGTTTCCAAAAATTTGACGCACTTCACGCTCTTCACCATCCAATCAGCGAATACGTTACATGGCCGTGGACATGATGCAAGCTGATTAACCAATGAGTTTCCTGTCCGCAGAGCGAACAGGGAAGTGTGTCCACGGAGCAGACAAAGATATCACTAATTTTTTGTGACCTACTTTTTGGTCGTTTTAAAAAAAAAAATACTGGATAGATTTTCACCAAATTTACAAAAGCACACTTTTGGGACCAAACCGCTGCTCCTGCCATACATTTGGTGAAAATCCATCCAGCGGTTTGGGTTGTAGGCGTGATCAAAGTTTTTTCCCCATTCAGTCTATGGGAAAAAAATTAATGTTGAGACCCCCCTATAACTTTGCCCCCCCGGACCAAACCACACCAAACTTTGCAAAGAAATTCAGAGTGGGCCATATACTTTTTTTTTGCAAAGATTGGTGTGGATTCGTCCAGGGGGAGCAACATCATAAGCCTCCCAAAAAGTGCTCTTCCTATGGATTTAGCAACTTAACCATAACTACACGGCCACTACCGTGGGCCATGTAATATGTATATATATTGATATCTCTGTTTAATTAAGCATGAACCAATGGTTTAATGCCCTCTTGTATATAGTCCCAACCCACAATCCTGGGACAAGGTTGTTTGATTAAAACTCAAAAATATTTAAATAAATGAATACAAATGTGTCCCTTTAATACATGCAAGGTAAGTCACCACAAGACATCAGATATACTTTACATGGGCTTATTAACTCAGTTAAGCTTTGCCTGGCTCTGACAGTCTTGCTTAATATAACACACACATTCAGTCAAACAACCAAACTATTGATAATATGCGTGACAATTCTAATCCTAAATAATAATACCAGGCAACCCCTGGGGAGCAGTTAATTTGATGTCCAAAATGCCTCTTATCAGCAAGTGTAAAAGCTCTTTCACTTCAAATTTACATCAAAGAACTACATATGTTTACATTAAATTGCACCACTGGTGTGAATGTTGGATTATGAATTCCTAATCTAAGTGCGTACAATATAAATGCACGCTGAAATGAATTACATCAGAATCCTTCAGGTATGGTTCTAGAAAGCTATCAATTTAGTATGCACAGGCTGCCAGCCCACTCACCCAAAATAGGAAAATTTAAAATGCTTTTATGATTTCCTAATACAAGGATGAGTACCCTGCCACTACACTTTGCAAACCAGATCACTGTGCAATGTAAAACGTAGAAGACATTTTTACAATATTTTGAATAAAGAAATGGCATTATGATGGCTAATTCCTTTTCACCTCTGCTACACTGCTTTATACTTATGGCTTTTGCAGATCACTCACTATCAAGCATTTCATCAGTAGGCTTTGATGTGAGGTCCTCGAACCACAATCCCATGTTGGCTACGTCAGTGAAAAGGCATACAGTACTTATGAAATGCTACACTGTCAGGGCTGAGAAGCATTCCTGATTTTACACAGTGCACACAACACAGAAATAGCATTTTATGATTTATGTACATGTAATCACCCTGAGCTCCAAGTATAATGAAAAAGAGTTTAATTTACACTAGCAATTTACAAAATCCTATTTTCTTTCTATGAAACATGGGTTGTCAACCCCTGCACTTTTTACCCCGAAATGCTATTTTGTCTACAGGCAGTCAATTCTCCCAAGGCTTTAATATGATTGGATGCACTGTTACACTGTGCACTGTTACATTTCCCACAAAAAAGCAGAGAGGTTCTATTTGGAATTAACTCCCCTTAGTGGAAATGCACTTGCACTTTGCTACCATCCCATGGACGTACGACAATAATTCTTGTGGTTTTATCTAACTACATTTGGGGAGTTTTCATGCTCACTTTGAAATAATTCTGTTTAGGTGTGGTGTCGGAACGGGCCCTCATGAGTTCCTAAAGTAACTCCCAGTCAGGGAGCCTGCCTCAAGTTAAGTTATTTCCAATTCCCTCATAGTTAAGACCATGCTATTGACAGATAATCTCTGTATTCAGCATTCATCTAGGGATCATATCTCTCCAGCTGTGAAATCTCTTCACTGGCTCCTCGTGGCTGCAAGGGTCAAGTTCAAGACCAACTGCATCGTCCACAAGGCTTTCTGGGGACTGGGACTGCTCTGCCTCCAACATTCTCTTCCAAAACATCTTCCTTCTCGAGCTCTCTGCTCATCCACCTCCAACTCCCTGAGGGTCAGACGCTTCTCCAAGCAGAGAGTTGGTGGCAGATTTATCTCCTTGGCTGTGGCTTCCCTCTGGAATAGCCTCCCTGCCTCTCTCAAACTTGAGCAGAACCACTTCTGGTTCCTGAAGCAACTCATGCCCTTCCTTTTTGCTTTCGCTTTCTCTCTTCCTCTCCCCTTCTGCTGCACCTGACTGCTCTGCGCACTGGTAACACTTGTGAGTAACTGCACTTCCCCCTTCCACTCCCCCCCTGGCATTTTTCTCCTTCCCTCTTCCCCACATTTGCATTATCTGAATGACACAAGGCCTAGTAAGATTGTTAAGTTATCCTCCCTTTGTTTCAACCCCCTTGTCTTGTTGAGCCTAGAAACACTTGTGTACAGGCATGTTTTAAATGCCACATCATATCCAAAATGAACAGGTGGTTTTCTTTCTTGCAGCTTCAAATTCGAGACTATGAACCCCTTTCTATGCATTGCTGCATTTTAAAAAGTGCAATATCCCTCTGTTTATATCATGATTATCTCAAAGTTTTGATTGGACAAGTGACTTACGCACCCGGCAGACTCTGCCAAACAGTGCACACCCCAATATCCATTGGACATTCACATATCTGAATATGAAAATGGGGGAGCTGATTTTCTCCAAGTTATATTGAATTCTAAATAAGTTTTGTTTTTCTTGTATATCTAATCGCAACTATATGGTACATTAATGAAACATGTATGTTTGTCATCCTCTGGCCTAAAGACTTATCTGGATGCATGGAATCAATTTGTGTGATAATGTTTCATGA